>NW_020664483.1:267854-387334 GCF_002925995.2 Terrapene triunguis
GCACGGGTGCCGAGCCTCCGGCCCAGTTCACAGCCCCGGAGTCTGCTCTGCAGCGCTGCAGTTTGGACTCTGGGGCTATTGATGTGGATGATGACATATTATTGTCATTACCACTTTAATTAACAGCATCTGCAGTCACTCGAATCCGTTAATTTTCCCCAACCTGTTGACGACAGCACGCAGCGGTGCCAGTGAGTCATTCGTGGCCTAGGTCCAGGGCTGGTGCCGGCAGGTTGTTAAAGCAACGAGGGGCTTAGTGGTGGCGTTTCCGCACGTGGCTGCTAATGGGAGACAGATGTGGTCCCGGTGCAGAGATGTTCAAAGACACCAATGGGAGTCGGGCACCCAGCTGGCCTTGGCAATCATCCTTCCTAGTCGATAAGGCTGGGGCCCCGGAGACCTGGGACTCTACTCCTGTCTCTTCCACTGACCTGCTGTGTGACCTCCACCACTCTGTGCCATTGCTTCCCATCCCATCCTTTGTCTGGCTGCTCTGTGGGACTGTTGCTCACTCTGTGTATGTGCAGCACCTAGCACCATGGGGCCCTGATCTTGGGGGAGGCCTCTTGGTGCTATTGTCATACATATAAACAATAATAAATCCCTAGCTTTCACGCAGCTCTCTTCCTACCTAGCTCTCACAGGGCTTTACGAAGGAGGTTAATAGCACTGCCTCATTGTACAGATGCGGAAACTGAGCCATGGGGAAGTGAAGCGACTTGCCCGAGGTCACCTGGCAGGCCAGTGGCAGAGCTAAGCTTAGCTCATTCTCGTGCACCATCCACAGGGCCAATAACATCAGTGAACTGAGATGAGACTCTGACCCCCCTGTCTTTAACAGAATGCCATGTGCTGGGCCATGTGACAGTCTCCCAGGAGCAGAAGACACCTCTGTCAGGGGGCTTGTTTTCAAACCGAGCTGATAAAAATGATACCAGGAGGAGTTAAATAAACAGCAAATCCAGCATTGGAGCTATTCTAGGAGTCGTGTTACTCAGAAGTCTCTTGAATAGAATCAAAACGCATGGCTTCTTTCTGGTTCTGCACAGCAGTGCTGCTTACAAGTGGGGTGGGGGGGAGAGTTAGGGGGCAGGAGAAGAGCTCCTGGCTTGTCCGGTCCAAGAGGAGTGGTTTCATCCTGGGTTTCCCATCATGCCACAAACAGGGGTGCAGCTGGCGCAGTTCAGAGCATGCCAGGCTTGCTGAGAAAAAAGGAAATGCACGTTTTGTGCTGAGCAATGTGTCTTGTACAGCCGCGATAAAGGGCCACATTGCAATACGGCTGCAAACGTTTGCAGTTAAAAGAATGTGCTGTCCTTGTGCGCTCTGTAAGACAGGGATGAGGAGACCGACTTCCTTTGGAAAGTGCTGTGAGATCGACCGCCGAAAAGCGCCAGCTGATGTTGTTATTTCTCCACAAACAGGTTCTCTCTAGATTTGGAGGCCAGATTTTCAGAGGAGCTCAGCAGCCACCTGCCCCCATCGCTCTCAGCAGGAACTGCTGGGGGTTACACCCCGGAATCCAGCCACTGACGTGGGGGCCTAAATACTAATGCCTAGTTCTTCTCTAGCTCCTTTCATCAGTAGATCTCAAACCGCTTTACGAAGTGAAACTCAGCTCCCTTGGAAATCTTGCCCTGGAAATCTATTTATGCAGAAAAATGCCCCTGGACTTGCTTTTTATTTATGATCATTTTGTTCTTGCTCTCAGGTCCACTCAGCCCCAGCTCAACACCCTGCTAACACATTTATTCACACCCAGCTGCCGCTGGACGGTGCTGAAGAACTAATCAGCGAGTTATAGTCATGAACTCATTTTGCTTGATAAATCGCTGGCAGACAGACATAATTCTGTGCTCTGGTGTGCGGCATACGGGGCTGCGTTTTGACACAGTGCCAGCGTTCATCTGCATCACAGATGCAAGGCACGGGACGCAACATACCAATAGCTTGTAAACAACTGGGTTAGGCTCAGTGGTCTACTGGTGGATTTCCTGGTTTTCTTTCTGCTCAGTTCATTAGGGAGATGGCTCAATATTAGGGTGACAATCATGCAGAAATGAGGAGGAGTCACCCTGCTACACCGAAGCGTCGTTAAGAGCATTAGACGAGGATACGCTGGCTGGGGGAGGCAGATGTGGAGGGAGCATTAATATAAGCAAATTAGGGCTTCATCAATAAAACAGCAAATATAAATGGTGCCGGTTATTTTAAGAAGGGGCAGCCTGGAGCTCTGAGGTGGGCCTGAGGGTCGTGCTCAGGGTCAGACTGGTCACCATATGCGGGTGGGGAAGGAATTTCCCCCCAGGTCAGATGGGCAGGGACTTAGGGGAGGGGTTCGCCTTCTTCTGCAGTCTGGGGTGCCACTGCAGGGGCCTTAGGCATTGGTGCAGCTCCGTCCCGCCTGTGGCGTACAAGAGATTAGTCTCCTGAAGCCTGTGAGAGTTGGTCTCATTCTGGCTGGTGGACTTGGGTGGGGATGGCTGGGTGGTGTGATCTGTGGTGGTCTCGTCTCGCTTTACGCTCTGTGACTATGACTAAGAGTCTGGTGGTGAGAGAGGAGGACCGGGACTCAGGACTTTGGAGTTTATTTCCAGTATGTCCACGACTCAGCATGATCATGGATAAATCCAGCAGGCTTAGGCAATGGTGCTTAGGCACTTAACCCTCATTATATTCAATGGGAATTTTGGTGCCTAAATACCTCTGAGGATCTGGACGTTAGCCTCTCTTGTCTCAGTTTCCCCATCTGTGAAACAGGTCTCTTACCTAGTGTGGTACATATCAGCCCACAAACAGTAAGGAATATAGCCTTATCGCACCCATATGGGGCAGGGAAGCATTAGTAACCCTCTTTTAGAGATGGGGAAACTGAGGCACAGAGGAAAGTGATGTAACCAAGGTCACACACAGAGCGGGTAGTGGAGGCAAGAACACATCTCCATCTCCAGAGTCTCAGTTCAGACCCTTCCTTACAGACCCAGGCAAAGATGCTTTGGTATCCCCGCAGGAACCCCATTGTGGACATACAAACAATAGCAATGGATTTATAATTATGATGTAAACAATGATTTATTACAATCAATTGTTGTTCCATGTTTTCACATGAATTAGGTTGAGATTAGAAGAACAGGCCCCGGGCACAAGGGCACCTTGGTCCCTCCTATTCTCTGCCTCTAGCACACGATCGTTTAGTCTCCCGAGGGCTGTAATACTTCAGCCTGACTGCGGTTATTACTGGATTTAATACAAGGGTAAGTGGGCGGGGTTGTCCTGTGATATGCCGGCGATCAGACTCCATGATCCGGTGGTCTCTTCTGGCCTTCAACGCTGCGAAGGGAGGATGTTCTGATAAAACAGAGTAGAGCACCAAGAAGCCTGAATTTCATTTCTGAATTAGCCATGTCTTTTCTGTCCAGCCTTTGGCAAACTGCTCATTTCCCATCTAAAGGCTTGGCAGAATTCAAATGTATTTCTTTTCAAATAGTTTTGAAGGATAATATCAATGTTTCTTTTTAAGCATTTTTTTTTAAATGTTCACAGTTGCGGGAAATTATAGGGTGGGTCAGACAATGTGGTGTGGGGCCAGACAATTTAATGACAGTACATGTCCGGATTCAAAAGGTTCAAGCGTTATCACCTTTAAAACACAAGTTTGCAGCTTCACATGGCAAAACATACAAAGTAAACAGCCTTAAAACAACTGCTAATAAATGATCAAGCAGCATTTTTCTTACTTGGCCTGTCAATTCTGTTCATTCTCTGTGGAAATATTTTTCGTCCGTCTGTGCGCGTACCATGAAATCGACGCTTATCAACTTTTACAGATGACAATCTAATCCTTCCAAGCCCACCCATCTGTGGACTAGAGATAATAATACTCCCAATCCACACAAAGTTGATACACAGGAAGGCTTAGTTGAGGAATATATGTACAGCGTTTTACGATCCTTGGATGGAAGATGCTCTGTTAGTGCAATATTATTATTATGAAACAAGTGGAAGCTACAAATAACATAGCACATTTTGATTAGGTTGGTTATTTTTATTTTCTGCTTCCATGGAGTCCGGGCTTTCTTTTTTCCTTGCAAATTAATACACCTCTACCTCAATATAACGCTGTCCTCGGGAGCCAAAAAATCTTACCACGTTATAGGTGAAACCACGTTATATTGAACTTGCTTTGATCCGCCGGAGTGCGCAGCCCCGCTCCCCCGGAGCACTGCTTTACCGCGTTATATCCGAATTCGTGTTATATCGGGTAGCGTTATATCAAGGTAGAGGTGTAATTATATTTTTTATTCTGATTTAATTACCATGTCCGGGCAGTGTTATTCCATGGGCAGTCCACCAATGCCTGGAGGACCCAGTTGAGATCAGGGCCCCGAAATGCTGGGTGCTGTGCAAACACCTAATGAGAAACCTGTCCAAGAAAGCTTACATTGTAAAGAGCTGAAACAGGGCAAACAGAGATGAAGGCTCAGATCTTCAGAGGCGTGGAGTGAGTCATTGCTTAACACAACAGAGGGACAAGTTTGCCAAAACCCTTCACTAGAGTCCTGGCAGAGGCAGTTAAAAGAGCCGGGCATCAATCTGCCTACTCACTTTGCAATTAGGACCACACATACTCATGCAATTACTTCATGTGACTGCAGTGAGGGAGAATTACATTTAAACTCTGCACCCAGCCCACAAATTTTACAGGAGCCAGACTTGTAATGGGAATGAGGCCTTGGGCCCAGAAAGGAAAGGGATACAATCTTTCTAAAATTCCTTCATCCCGCTTATCTGGTCCCTCTCCCTGAGCAATTCAAAACCAGACGTGGCTTCTTTAGAGGAAGGAAAGATGGTCCAAGTTAGCATGCTTGCTTAGTGCTTGTGAGACCTGAGTTCAAGTCCCTGCTCTGTCACAAATTCTCCATGTGTCCTCAGGCAAGTCACTTAGTCTCTGTGCCTCAGTTTCCCCATTTGTCCAATGGCAATATTAGCTCTGCTCATAAAGATGATGAGGTGTTCAGCTGCTCTGGTCACAGGGGCTGTATAAGTACCTTAGGCAAAACCTTATCAAGATTCACATGTAACTGCAAGGCTCTGCCGCCAATTGTTATACTCGTCCAATCAGGGAAGGGCGATTGTACCATGTGATGTATGGGTCCAATCATAATGAACCAATGCAGCTTATATGATGCATATCAAGTCTCGAATGCTCACAGGGAACTGTTTGCCCACGGAGTATAAAATCCTCATGCAAAATGTGAGGAAAGCCAGTGGAAAGAGTCAAGTGAGGAGCGGGGACATCAGCTATGCTGCACGTTCTCTGCACCTGTCCCCCCAGTCTGCTTAGCCTGCAGAAGCCACGTCAGCAGCTGCACACCCCACGGCCCATCTCCATGGCGGGCGCTGCCTGTAGCAGCTGTTTGGGGCTAGGGCAGGAGCAGAGACAGAGGATCTAGCAATTTGCTGCTCCTCCAGTTCTTCCTCCCTGTGATGTGTGTGCGCAAAGGTCACGGGGGGAGGAGTAGGGACCGGGGAGCAGCTCCACAGTCTGGTAGGAGGATCCCTCCCCTCTGTGTCTACGGAGCCAACACCCGGCTAAGTCACTCACGTGGGGTGCTGAGAAGAAGATATCGTGTCCTGGGGTGCGGTTCTTCTGCGCAGACTCCGGTGAGTGTGCCTTCACCAGGTCCTTTTATTTCAACTTCCCACCACCCTTTGCACAACAATCCTAGAGCAACAGACTACTCAGCCTTTGTCTACAATAGAGCTTTTGTCGGCAAAACTTTTGCCAGTCAGGGATGTGAAAAACAAACAAACCATCACACCGCGACCGGCATCAGTTTCACCGACCAAAGCGCTGGGGTGGATGGTGCTGTGGTGGCAGGGGATGTAGACAGAGCCTTACAATGGTAAGCTAGCTTTTGGCCCTCTCACTAGGGCCCAAGGGGAACAGTAGTCTCCCTACTCTGAGCCTCAGCAAGGCAAGGCAAGCCCCGTTCCTGCCTCTCCCGCCTTGTCCTTCCTTCCTGTGCCTCTTATCTCACTAATCACCCCTGCCAACTTTCTCTAGGGGAACTAATTAATATAGGAGTGATCAGAGTGCAGGCTGACCCTGCACTCTGTCACATACAGGCTTCAGCACATCAAAACTCACCAGATTTTCATTTGCACTGAACTCAGGCCTCAGCTATGCTGGGGTATCAGCTAGCTGCACCAGCTCGTGCCACAGTGTTGACAGGGTTTACCCCTGTGCAACGCAACATGTACCAGTGCAATGTACTCCGGGTTCTGCACCAGCATAAATCATGTCTACACAAGGGGTTCGCATCCGTGCAACTACACCCAGGTCTGGGATCCCAGTGTAGATACTGCCTTAAGCCGCCTTCTCCATCTAAAGATAGAGCTTTGCCCTATGGGATTGGGAAGGCTGTGTGAGGGGCAATATGCCACATCAAGGAATAAATACAGTTCATAATTCTGAGGTTCTACACCAGAGTTACAAACTGACCAGTCAACCACACACTCATTTGGACCAGAAATACGCAATTAGGCCGCAGCAGAGATCGGGGGGAAAAACCTGAAAATGCAGCACAGTACAGTGTTAAACATAAACGACTAAAAAAAATAAAGGGAAAGTTTAAAAAGAGATTTGATAAGGTAAGGAAACTGTTTCTGTGCTTGTTTCATTTAAATTAAGATGGTTAAAAGCAGCATTTTTCTTCTGCACAGTAAAGTTTCAAAGCTGTATTAAGTCAGTGTTCTGTTGTAAACTTTTGAAAAAACAAGCTGAGCGTTTTGTTCCCAGCTACGAACAACCTCCATTGCTGAGGTGTTTGTAACTGAGGTTCTCCTGTATTGTACCCTACAACCTTGGACTGTAAACTCTTTGGGGCAGAGACCATCTCTTTGTGTTTATACAGCATCTAATTAACTCTGGGCCCCTGTATGCATGTCAGCCGTGGGGATTGAACCTGGGAAGTCAGGAACGGAAAGCACAAACCTCTACTCCCTGAGCTAAACACTCAACTCCATTAGCCGAGACTGTAGCAGGTTTATCAACCTCTGTGTTCCAGCCACCACTAGAGGGGGACAGAGTTCCACATGGAGGGGTGTGGCTCATATGAGCAAATAAGGCCCTGAGTGAAAGACCGCAGCCCCCAAATGCCATCTAATATGAATAAATAATGCTAACGAACCGGGACCGACTGTTTAGACACACGCCTACAGATTTATCACTGTAGCTACATTTTGTTGTTAAGGTGCCAAACGAATCTTTATAATAAAACCAAGAGTGAATTTTTTGCCATTCATTTCTTTTATAATGCAAATTGGCAAAATATCAGCAGTTAGAGACACTAATTCATTTTTCCAGGAATAACCGGATTGCCTAAAATCAAACCCCTCCTGATACCAGAAAGTTTTAACAATGTGATGAATAATTAAAAATGAGAACAACTTCTGTGAAAGCCTCCCACCTTGGCTATTCCACTCTGAACGAGCTAGCTGAAACAGGGTTGCCTTGATATGAATTAATCATGACATGATCGTGGGTGTGCTGAGACGCTGACTGTAATTATATGCCTAATTCATGGCATCACGCAGTAGCTGCACCTCAGAAGGCTGAAGACACTTTCTTAAAATTTCTCTACCCCCCTTCAGTACCAATACACACTTGTGTTAAGTCTGAGGCACACATCACATGGTGCTCTTGCAATATCTTAAAATTCATGCCTAACAGTGTAGTTACCTTACGGAGGGGCTGGATAGAAATGATCGCTGAACACATAACTCACAGATTCATTCATAGCTCGGGGCAGGGCTCTTTTCTGTCTTGCTTTGCGATGATTTCTGCACTGAGGCCCAGGGTCAGCAAAGCCCTTAAGCATGTGTTCAATATACTATTGAAACCAGTGGGCCTTTAAAAGTGTGCTTAAGACCGTTGCTAAATTGGGACCCCCCACCTGCTTCAATGCAATATTTAATTCATTGAAATATTAAGTGAATGGAAGATTTCTGAGTCCCTCCCTTTGCTTAGACAAATAGTGCCCCATTGCTAAACATCAGAGCTATTTCCAGTGAAAAGATAGAGTTCCCCTTACTAAATTATACCCAGAGTAATTTAGTGTGGGAACTACGGTTGCAACCAAACCAGGGCGTTGTTATTCAGCTCACCCGTGCTGACAGAATGCACCCTTGTTGTGATTTTGCTGCAGGTCTAAGTGAAGCCGAATAAACTGCTCTGTTCTTCCAGAGAGGCCCCCCTCCCCCCAAATTACAGAGGGGTGGGGCCTGGAGCAATGAAGGAGAATAACAATTTCAATTTGCACCTTCCACGGGCAGTAATTACTATGGTGGGTTTTTTTAAAAAAATCTCCTATTAGATCAAAGAGCAGCTAAACATTTGCTTCAGAGAAACGTGCTGCGGATAAGTAATCGCTGTGTTCATTAGGAAAGCTGAGGGTTTGATTCATGGATTTACGGGTTTGTTTTAGGTACGGTACCGCTAATGATTTCTGCTTTTAATGCTGTAAGATAAGAACCCTTTGTGTCTTAATTCAGGCCTCTTCCAAGCTCTTAGTTAACAGATGAATAAAGACACATCACCGGTTATATTATTTTATCCAAGACTTGTTTAACCAGCGCTTACTGGGAGCTGAAGCCAGCTGTCTGATCTGCACAGAGCCCCGCCTTCCAAAAATGGAGACTGGCCTCTGTAGCCCCACCCACATCCTTACATAACAACCCCTCTCTGTGCCTTAGTTTCCCTATCTGAGAAATGGGAGTCGTGGTACTGACCTCTTTTGTAGAGTGGTTTGAGCTGTGTGGATTAAAAGAGGTAGGTATTATCGTTATTACAAAGAGGACACCAGTAGCTTCCGGCGCTGTGTAAGGTCTGAGCACAGTTCTGTTGGGTACCCAGCTGCTGCCTGTATTGCTAGCTTCTAGGCCAGGGGTGGGCAAACTACGGCCCGCGGGCCGGATCCAGCCCATGAGCCGTTTTAAGCTGGCCTGCAAGCTCCCGCTGGGGAGTGGGATCTGGGGCCTCACCACACGGCTCGGCCCCACTCCGGCACTCCAACCGGGGGCTGTACCACGTGGCTCCCAGAAGCAGCCGCATGGCCCCACTCCGAGGATCGGGGGTCGCTCCACGTGTAGGAGCCGGAGAAGGGACATGCCACTGCTTCCGGGAGCTGCTTGAGGTAAACGCCACTCGGAGCCTGCACCCCTGAGCCTCTCCCCACGCCCCACCCCCCTGCCCCAACCCTGATCTCCCTCCCGCTCTCCAAACCCCGCAATCCCAGCCTGGAGCACCCTCCTGCACCCCAAACCTCTCATCCCCAGCCCCACCCCAAAGCCCATACCCCCAGCTGGAACCTGCACCCCTGCCCCAGCCCTGATCCCCCTCCCGCCCTCTGAACCCCTCGGTCCCAGCTCAGAGCACCCTCCTACACCCCAAACTCCTCATCCCCAGCCCCACCCCAGAGCCTGCACCGCCAACCAGAGCCCTCACCCCCTCCCGCACTCCAACCCCAATTTTGTGAGCATTCATGGCCCACCATACAATTTCTATTCCCCGAGGTGGCCCTCAGGCCAAAAAGTTTGCCCACCCCTGTTCTAGGCTCTGATTCCACAAAGCACTTAAGCACATGCTTAACTTTAAGCATAGGGAATAAGCACTTACTATGGCTCTGTTCCTACAAAGTCTTACTCACACGCTTAACTTTCCATCGACTCCAGGGGGTTAAAGATAAGCACATGCAGGAAGTGTTTGCAGGCTTGGGGCCTGAACGCGGGCACCCCTGCAAAGCCCCCAGGAACACTATGGCAGTGGTGCACAGAGAGCTAAAGAAACAGGTTACAAACAACCATAGGGATCAGCAAAGATGAAGTCATTTAGAACCAGAGTCAAGAGAGAATGAGCAACTTCGGGGCAGGACCATCGGTTTTATTCTGTGTTTGTACAGCACCTGGCACAATGGGGCCTTGATCCATGATTGAGGCGTCTAAATGCTACTGCAATGTAAGTACCCTTCTTATTATTGTTGTGTAGTAGAAGAGCAAAAGGAAAGAGGAAAGAAATAAGGAAGAAAAGAAAGGGAAGAGTGACGTCTGTCCATCTGCACAGCCACTCCCATTCCCATCCCACTCGCTCCCTGTCCAGGAGATGCTCCACATTCAATCCTGTGAAGACGTAAGCAGGCGTGTACTTTGTGCAGACTGGACGTTCCACTGACGTCACAGAGACGTCCGACAGGGTTAAAGTCAAGTACCAACGTCTTCGCCTTTTGTTCAGGTGGTGAAAAAACAGCTCCCGATGCTGCTCGGCTTCCCTCCTTCACCTCCCGCTCCAGCGCGGCTCCGGTGCTGCTCCGTCGTCTCTCCCTCTCCAGAGAGGAAGCTGTTCTATGCTTCTCCAACCCTGCATGGTCCAGATCAAGAGCTGGGCCCTGGCTGTGGCTAAACTCCCATTGGTTTCTATGAGTGCAGGACTGGGCCTGGACAGAGAGTGAGGTCAGAGCTCTCCTGGGCCCTCAGCAGCCTGCTCTTCATGTAGGGTGAGATTGTAACCACACACTGTGCTTGGCCGGGGCACCATGCGGCTGCTCTGTTCCAGCGACTGACCAGTGCATGAATTATGACTCAGACGGTCACAGTTTAGTCCCCTTGCTCCAGCGGGACAATAACCTGTCCCAGTCCTTTACCAGAAGTAGATTTCCCCTTGCACGCTGCCTCCGCTGCATGTGGGGGTGGAGCCGAGGCTCCCCTCATGCCCTGTCCATTTAGGTGGGAGGGGGAAGTAGTAGCCCCAGAGCCTGTTCTCCTTGCTGGGCCAAACCTGACTGGTGCTGCAATGCCAGTCACTCAAATATGGCCCTTTGGTCATGATGGCGGGGTGCCCAAGCCAAACAGGGGTGGCATGGGGGGCAGCCTGCTAAAACAGTGCCGAGGGAGGCAGATTTTGTTGAACAGCGTCAGGACTGTCTCAGAGGAAGCTAACTGGAGACCCCACCATGGTGTCTTTTGGATATATATTTGTAAATACCCTCGCTGTGCTTCTCAATGAGCAGACCCCTCCTTCAGCAGGGAACAAAGACACCAGTGTGATCTCAGCATCTTCAGGACAGGCCCAGAGACCATGCTGAGCTTTCAGGGTCAAATACTTCCCAGTATCATTTTGTACCGAGTCCGCCCTGGCCAGGAAGGTGGAATTGCCTCTGCCTGGCATCCTTCCATTCCTCTAGCAGGAGCATTCCCTGGACCCCGTTCCCATCTGACCACGCAATGAAGTTGGGATGGTATTTCTTGTTGACTCAATGTTTTGTGTAATTTCCTTATGGCATGTTTATTTGTTGGCGTAGTGAATAATTCATACTCCAGAGCCATAGGGAGCCTGAGTAATTGTTTTGTATTATCTTCCCTTCCCACACCCAGGGAAAAAAAAAAAAAAGAAGTGCAACTGTAAATAAAGGAAACTTTGGGATGATTCCAAGTGATTTTGGCCATTAGCTGACCTAGTGGAAGAAAATCCTTCCATTGGGATTTGTGAAGTATGGGTCCCATTTACACGATTTCATTCTGTCGTTGAAGAATCTGCTGGGGGAATACACAGACCAGCCTTTCCCTGCATTTGGGTGCATTTAATCACCCTGAGCAAATTCAGAAGCCTGATTCTCATTTACAACAAGGTCTCTTTACACCACTCTGGCCGTGTAAATCAGAATCAGACCCATAGTATTTATTGAGGACGCTTTAAAAACTCAGCTTAGCTATTTTTTCTGCTTTCCAATTTTCTTGCACCTATGGGATGTATTATTTTACAGTCACACTAGTCACGCTATAATTATGGGTGTGAAGGTTCTTTATCCTTTAAGCCGTTGTTTTTAGGCAAGGAGTTTAATTTCCTGCAGGGAAAAAAAAACTCCCTTTAAGGCTGAAAAACGTCATGCTTGTTCTTAACCCCAATGTGATCGTTTAAAAGGCTGGTTAGTTGGCTCAGCCCTACCTGAAATAGCTGAGTGTGGGGGTGGGGAAACATTCTCCAGCCGCCTAGGAATGGTGCAGCCGTTCTATATGCTGGGTGACGCAAATGATTTTTTATAAAGCAAGGAATCAAAAGCACTGTGTCCTTTCATTTGTGAGTTATCCTGACCTTCTCTTGAAGTGGGATCTGGGATCGGCACTACTTTCACACCTCCAGGCAGGGCTAGATTAACCTGGGCACTAGGCAAGCAAACACACACACACACACACACACACACACACACACCTTAGTTAACCCTCTCCTGGCCAGGTCAATCAGTGACTGGCTCCTGCTGCACAGACACTGCCCTATTAACCGCCTCATATCCACCCTCTCAGGGCTCTCCACCACCCCATCCCTGGCCAGCTCCCCCATGCAGCTCTTCACCGCAGCTCCCCGGCCAGTGCCTACAGATGGTTCAAGAGCCGGCCCTTCAGCCTAGATTGCCTGTGTCTTAATCCAGCCCTGCTGCCACAAACCCAGTGGCCCATTTGGCTGGTCACAGACACCTCTGAGGTACCAACATGGCCCCTGTTACCCCAGTATCCGAGCACCTCCCAGTCGGACATGCTCACCCCACCCCTGCGAGCACTGTTATCCCCATTTTACAGAGGGGAACCTGAGGCACAGAGAGGCTAAGTGACTTGCCCAAGATCACACAGCCAGTCGGTGTCAGAGTAGCGACTCAAGCCCAGCTCTACAGCGACATCACTTAGTGCTCTAACCACCGGAGTATCCTTCTCCTTAACTGATGGGCCTTCACCCTCCAAACCTGGGGTGCAGCACTTTGCCTCCCTGCTCACAGATTTCCTCCACCATTTGGGCTCCATGGCCAGCCACCTCCCTGAGGAACGGCCAGTGACGGAAGACCTCGCTGAGCTCTGAGCCACTGCTTCCCCTGATCTCTAGCCAGACGGCTTGCTCCACGGAGCCCAGCCCCAGGCCTGTTACGCTCCCATTAGGAGCAGGGGCCGTGGCATTTAGAACTGGGCAAACATTGTTGGACAACTAATTTATTCAGCCAGAAATGCAGTTTCGGTTGACCCCAAACTATTAGTGAATAATTTTTGCCGTTCACAAAATGGCCAGAGCAGGAGGAGGAGAAAGTGCTACTGCGGATCCCCACAAGTATCCATCGTTTTCTCAGCTCCAGCTGCTTTAGCATGAAGCTCCCGAGCTGCCTGTACCTTGCGCGAAGAGGCCTCCCCCAGCTCCCCGTGAAGCCAAGAGCGCTCTGTACTGCCCCCTCTTCAGGGCTGGGCCTTAAGGGCCCCATCTGGCCCCCAAAATGAGTGGGCAGCTGAAAAAAACCCTGTGAGTGTTTAAAAAGAGAACGGGAGAGTCCCAGAGACCCGCTGCACATGCTGCACCTGGGAGGACTAGGCTGGCAATGATCTACTTTAAATTACATCACGGAGCTGGGCCGTGGGGAGTGAACGTGGCTAGGAGAACCTTCACGGCTGAGTCTCCTCATTTCATTTTAAATATACAGCCTTTGCACTGCACGGAGGTTGCACTATCACCGTGTAAGCTTAGTGCGGTGCCGTATCTGTGCGTCTCATTAATTTACACCGGATGTTAATTTATGGCCACATTTGCATAAGACGCACCTAGCGCCCTGAGCACGGTCCTATGCAGCGCACTGGCTGAGGAGCACTTTGGAAAATCCAGGCTCTGGACGAGGTGCCACACACCAGGCAGGGAACCGGAGACCCCCAGAGCGAAACGCCGAGAGCCAACTAGCAAGATTTTACAGCTGGTGGCTGTAACAGGCTCCCATCTTCCCTGGGCTGGGGACCTCATCACACCACGAAGAGCAGGTTCCGCCAACCTGGGTGGTGAAGTCTTTGAAGATCTGGCCTTTGATGCCATTCATGCCAAGTCCCTCACTGCCCCTTGCCCAACAGTAGCACTCTGCAAAGTGTGCGTGTTTCTTTCTGTCCCTTTGCTCACTTTGCAGTTCCGGTCCCATTCCTTGAGCCTCGTGCTGCTGGATAACTCAGCTCCCGCTTGCTTAGATCAGATAATGGACTTTCAGTTAAGCAAGAGGCACCATGATCACTTAAAATACATCTTACCCACACAGAAAAGCAGAACACTTTACTTGTCAGGGATCTCGGAAGAGCCTGACAGTTCTGTCTGACATTTGTACAAGTCTTTTTCTTCAGCGTCTATATATAATACGCCTCCCTCCCGCTACTGTAATTGCTGCATTTGAGAGAGTTTCTGCTTTAACTTCTTTTGTTACTCCCCAGAGTGTGTCCCTTCCCCGAGCAGTGTGTGGAGACAGGCCGACGTTCTGTGGGCACAGGCACCAGAGCAGAGGCAGTCCCCTTATACCTGCCTCCCTTCCGGGCCCGGTTCGGCTCTCAGCCAGGGCAGCACAGCCACTGACCTTTTATTTTTCCCAGTGGATGCTCCACCGCCACTCCGCCCCTCCCCTGAGGCTCCGCCCTCACTCCACCTCCGCCCCGCCCCCTCCCCAGGGCTCCCACCCGCTCGCTGCGCTTCACTTTGGGAGCAGGGGGCATGTGGGCGTTCGAAGTGCATGCCAGGGACCTGCCCAGCAGGGTTTGCATACCCCCATGAACCAAGGAGAGGGGGACACAGACCCCACTGACTGTGGAGAGGTGAAGATTCCTTGGACTTTCCCAGGAGGCTGAGAAAACAGAACAAAACAAAAGACATAAAATGGGTGTATTCATTTCACAAGTTTTTAAAAGAGAAGGGAACTCTAAAAGCAATGTGTTATTTCTTAAACAGTGACTGTTGTTGACTAGTTTCAGAGTAGCAGCCGTGTTAGTCTGTATCCACAAAAAGAACAGGAGTACTTGTGGCACCTTAGAGACTAACAAATTTATTAGAGCATAAGCTTTCGTGGGCTACAACCCACTTCTTCGGATGCATATATGCAGCCCACGAAAGCTTATGCTCTAATAAATTTGTTAGTCTCTAAGGTGCCACAAGTACTCCTGTTCTTGTTGTTGACTAGTCATTGCAGAAGAGCCGACGGATCAGACATGTCTCCCCACCTTTGTCTAGCGACATTATAAACTCTGTGTTGCAGACTCTCTCTGTTTATGTCTATGTCCAGCACCTTCCACCCTGCAGCCCTGATCTTAGCTGGGGTCTCTAGGCACAAAACAACAATTGTAATGTTAAATAACGTGGAAGTATGTGTGTTAGTGCATGCTAGGTGTGTACACATGAATGCACGTGTGTATCTGCGTGTAGTGTGGGAGTCAGTTTCTACAGATTTATTTATATAGGTATCTGGACTGGTGCATTTTTGTGGTTGTGCTCTATGGATTTGTATTTGGGCTTCAGGAGTGGTCTTTAATGGACCCGTTGCAGATGTGATAATGTGTGGTCCACACATAAAATTACAATAACTTTAGTGAACAAAAAACATGGAGCTGGTTAAGAAAAATGGGAAGAGAGAAGGGAATGAATCATGAAAACCTTTGTGAAATTTCATTTTTTTTTTAAATTACCCTTTTTGATTATTTTGCTGCTAGCTCATAGAATATCAGGGTTGGAAAGGACTTTAGGAGGTCATCTGGTCCAACCCCCTGCTCAAAGCAGGACCAAGCCTCAATTTTTGCCCTGATCCCTAAATGGCCCCCTCGAGGATTGAACTCACAACCCTGGGTTTAGCAGGCCAATGCTCAAACCACTGAGCTATCCCTCCCCCCAGCTCTAGCAGCCTGTAACAAATAAAACCTGAACTTAGCATAACACATCTGTCAAAACAATAAATATGCCTGTTTGGGCCTTGCAGTGAAAATGAGCAGGTGAGAGATGGTGGGGAAGAGCAAGTGATGGAGGGAGGGGGGATGGAGTGAGCAGGGGCGGGGCCTCAGGGAAGGGGCAGGGCAGTGGGCAAGGCAAGGGTGTTTGGTTTTCTGGAATTAGAAAGTTGGCAACCCTAGCCTTATGCCCGACTAGATGATCTAATGGTCCCATCTCCCCTTAAAACTCTATGAAACTATAAGTGCCTTCAACAAAAACTACAAGACCTTTTCTCTCTAGGAGCTATACGCTTTCCCACCTCAGAGACCCTATTAAAGTGAAGATTCTGTCCCTAATGCGAGAGTGGAGCAGGTCTGTGCTAAGACACAGCCAGGGCATGACTCTCTATTGCACAGTGTCTTGTGCAATCGTTTCCCCAGTGCAGAGCTGATGTCAATCGCCAGCCTTCTGGCGTGGTAGCATTTTACACTCTGCGGCGCGTACACAGCTTCGAGAGGTGCAGGGAGTGGGGAATAAGGCCCTAAACCTTGAGGCGTCTATGCTCCAGTGCATTAAGTCTACTTTGCGCCACTTGCCCAGTGCAAAGCAGATGTGATCGTGGCAGATCCAGGTACTGGAGGATTCCCATGCACATAGGGTGACCAGACAGCAAGTGTGAAAAATTGGGATGGGGGTGGGGGATAATAGGAGCCTATATAAGAAAAAGACCCCAAAATTGGGACTGTCCCTATAAAATCGGGACATCTGGTCACCCTAGATGCACAGCAGGATTCTCAGGCGACGTAGCACGGCGGTAGAGGCTTCTATACCCCTCTCTATGCCACTGGTGCAAGGGGCCCGGCCCAGGGAAAGCAGGTGACCAGATCACTCCTTACAAACCACACATACGAATTTGCTTCTCTGCAAACTACATATTTAACCCACATAATTAAGCAACCAACCTCAATTAAAGAAAAAAAAAAGTTTTGCAGGCAAATGAATTTTCAGGGTTAATTTAACTGTTCATTTCCCAAAGAAACAGCATAAAGAAATTATTCATGTACCTACTCCGCATTAGCATGTGCAACCCGTAACTGCCGCGTCACGGCACGAGCTGCGCTCCCCACCAATGGGGCTAAAGAAACAGTGCTCTCAGCAATGTGCTCACGTTGGGCTAGATTCTGCGACCTCGACTCCAGCCGAGCTGTTCTTTACCCAAGAAAGGAGCGTCAGTGACATGAACGAATCCCCCGCTCGCAGTGCAAGGTATGATGCAGCGTGAGGGAGGGCAGCGGAATATGCCCTTGGGGAGGTAGAAATCATCTAATGGACAAGATGTTAACTTCCTACTTTCCATCAGCATTTGTAGCCTACATAGATTAAAGACACTTCAGGGTGCCAGGATGTCCCAAGCATGACAGGTTCACTCACGTTCACTGTCAGAATTGCGTGACAGGAATGAATAACCAAAGAACTGAACTCAGAAAGAAGGTGACGGGAAATGTGGAAGAAGAAGAAGAAATCAGTAAGAACAGTGGATGCGAATAAATTAGCAACATTAAAAAGACAATGGCCCAAATCCTCACTGGTGTAAATCAGGCTAGTCCCATTGACGGCAATAGAGTTATGCTGGTTTACACCAGTGAGGATCTTGCCCATTATGCTACTTGGGCCAACTGCGACACGTGGTGAAGACAAGGTGAAGACGAGGATCCAGGCTGGATCATGAGCCCTGGGAAGGCACAGCAAGATTGGAATGAGAAATTTCCCTTGTTACATTAAAACCAAGGTTTGCATCTGACCCTCTTGTAGAGGAGGGCCCAGCCTACGGAGCAGAAGGCCACTGCTTTCTCACCAGCCCTTTTGAGGTGGCTAGTGCCAGGCAGTCCTTGCATGCTGGTGAGGGGTGCTGCCCCCTGTGAGTGCCCACCCCCCATTACAATTTTGAAAAAAAAATGTCCACTGGCTCTATTATTGCTCAAAAACATGGGTGGAAATCTACGATTTGTCCCATATTTTCCCCCATCAAAATTCAAAATTTAAACTTTGTCATTAAAATTTCAGCCAGGTCTAGTCCATTGTGCTGTTTCCCTACCTACCAGAGCTCCCCACAGTGTCTGGCTGCACTCTGACCCCCACAGAGACGACATACAGAATTATGAAAACTTTGGAGATGTAGCCCAGGGAAAGAGAATCTCACTAAAGCACATTGATTAATGACACTGCTACTCCCCACTGAACAGCAGGCCTAGAGAAAGCTTTGCTTCTTTCCTCTCCTTAATGCCGTAAAAGGCTTTTAGCATGTGAGTATTCTTCCACTGGAGTAAGACTGGCTGTTGGTAGACATCATTGTAAGCGCTTTAGGGCAAGGATGATCATATCTTTGTAAAGAATCTAGCCCAACAGGGGCTTAAACTGGCTGGCTTCTGAGTGCTACTGCAATATAAACATTAAATAACATTGTTATACTGTTGGCGCACTGCTCTTCCCTTCCTCACATTCCTTCTCTAAATATTTTATTAGAGCTGATTGGAAAAATGTTTCTTTATGCCACAGAAAACTGGATTTTTTTAAATTACAGTTTGAGAGCAGGACAATTTTTTTGTCAATAGTTTATTTGCTAAAAAATATATTTTTGGTCGAACAAAACAATTTGCAAATCCAGGTAAAAATTCAGCGAATAGTTTCTGCCAAATAAAAAATGGGAGGAAAGTAATTAGAGAAAGTTGAAATGATCCACTTTTGAAACATTTCTTTTATAAAATGTCATTTTGAAACAGTGACGTTTGTTTAAAATTTAGTTATTTTTTTTTAAAAAGGGTAAAAAACAACAAAAAAAAAATAAAATAAAAAACCATAAATTTTAATAAAGTGTCATTTCAGGTCAAAAAGGTTCAAGGTTTGTCTCCATTAAAGATGTGGCAGCTGCTGGGCTGTAGCACGTCAGTGCAGATACTGAGGGGGAGGGATAGCTCAGTGGTTTGAGCATTAGCCTGCTAAACCCAGGGTTGTGAGTTCAATCCTTGAGGGGACCACTTAGGGATCTCAGGCAAAATCAGTGCTTGGTACTGCCAGTGAAGGCAGGAGGCTGGACTCAATGACCTTTCAAGGTCCCTTCCAGTTCTAGGAGATGGGATATCTCCATTAATTTAATTAATTACAGCAACAGAAAGGGATTCTTCCCTTGCCGAAGTGAATCCCCTCGCAGGAGGCAGCAGCTAGGTTGATGGAAGAATTCTTCTGTTGACTGAGTGCTGTCTACACTGGGGCTTAGGGCGGCTTAACTCCATCTCTCCAAGGTGTGACTTTCACATCCGCGAGGGACGTAGCCAGCTTGACCTCACCTTCTAGCATAGGCCGGCCTTCAGCTAGACTTGACATGAATATTTTTTTTCAGTTTAGGCACTGAACGGGGGGGAGGGAAACAAAACACAGATTTGCTCAGCTCTAGACAATCCAAATACTGAAATATTTCAGCCAAAAAGTGAAATATTTTGATTTGGAAACACTGCTGCAGTGTCTCCTGCAGCCCTTCTCTACAGGCTGGGCTCCCTGTCATGATGTGCCATACTCTCCTCTTTTGAAGCAGGGAGACAATGAGTCATGAGAGTCTGTGGTTTCAGTGCATCATGGGACGTGTAGTCCCGCCAGAGAGCCTGGTTCATACAGGAGAATGGGACTACAAGCCAATTGAACTACAACTCTCCTGGGAGTCTATAGATGTAGTAGTGCACCATGGGAAATGTAGTTTGGATGGGGTGCCTGGCCCATAATGGAGAATGGGGGCATGAGGCAACTGCCTACAACATTCCTGAGGCACTGTGGTAGCAAATCAAAATATTTTGGTTCAGGCATTTGTTTTTAAACATCAGAATTTTCTGCAGAAAGCAGACACTTTTTGCAAAAAGAAAAAACAAATATTCATTTAGTCAAAACCGTATTCTCTGTCCAATAACAATTTTGATGGGAAATTTTCAGCCAGACCTATTGCATTCATTTTGGTACTCTCTTTTCTTAAGCAGGAATGAGATAGCCATTGCCAGTCTTCTTGTCAGGAAGCATGGCCAGTATCTCAGGATGCGATTATGTAATTGAGACATAGGCCCTTCCTTCCATCCACTAGAGGAATACGGAGGATGCTATCACGTCTGCCGGTTCCTTCAGTATTATTTCATATAATAAATGGCTGATCGATGAAGCCAGGACTTGCTCTTTTGCTTGAAAAAACATGATCAATAAATGTTGCCAGCTGTCCTTTGTCAACTATTTAATTCCTTGTGGAGCTTGCAAAAGTTGAACTATACTAGTGTCATGCCTCTTCTTCAAAAATTGTAGTTGAACTTACACCATAAACAGATGTTGGCTGTTTATCTGGACTCAGCTCAATGAATCAAGATCGGATTTTTCTTCCATAAGAAAAAAAAAAACCCCACTTTCTGACCCCACTCCCACCAGCACCACACTGCATGCATAATTTCATATATTTATGGACTGACTATTTTAGATACACATCACCATGGTTATTTTTCTCAGCCCTGACTAGACGAAAAGGTTTGGATGAAATGAAAGAACACAGCAAAATTGTTCCACACTTGAGCTTCACCGTGACCTTGTTAGGAGAATGAACTAACTTCTCCCTGCCAATTGATCGGCTCTTGAAGTAGTTAGACACACATGGGTTCGATAGCTTTTCAGGAGATTGGTGAAAACAGACATGGATTAAAGAGAGAGTCTTGCAAGAAAAGAATAGCTTGGTTCTGTGGCCAAAAGGCAGAGATGATATGGACAATCAGTGAGTTATGTTAATAATAACCTGCTGTTACCTAGCTCTTTATCCAGATTTTAAATCACTTTACAGAAGAAGTCTGGATTGTTCTTCCCATTTTACAGATGGGGAAACTGAGGCAGCTCCCCCCCCTACTCTTCTTCTCCCCCTACATCCGCCTGTACTGCTCCATTTCTTCCTATGCCCCAGGTCTCCCTGAACACTCTCAGCCTCCTCCTGACCCTAACATCCATCTGCTCCTACCACAACCACCCCGCATCTTCTTCTTTGCTGGAAAGTTACTTTTTGATTAAAGAAAGTTGACATTCTCTTGGCATCCCCTGACTCCAGGAGCTGGGACTTTCCAAGACAGACTAACAATTGGAAGAGTTGACTGCATGGCAATATTGCAGTGAAATGCAATTCATGTTTTTGATGTGCTTTCCAGCTGAAGAGACAGACATGCTATAAAGGCTAGGGATATTTTATTATAATTCTGGTCCTATGTTTACAAATGACTGTAGTTAGACAACCTCATATTGGCTAAATAGTTGGCCTGGAAGTTACTCAAAACCAGCGTAAGTTTCCATTCTTCAGTCCATCTGCAAACCACCGGAGAGTCCTTTGAACTTAACCTGTGTCTGGACTCCCAGATGGGTCTTCGGGCCAGTTTTTTGCTCGCTCTGGAAACCCACCAACTTTTGGAGGTCACCATCCATGAGTGAAGCAAGCTGAACGAGGCATGCTGGGAGAAGGCAGATGGGCCGTGTCAGTCCTGCGGCCGACAGCATATGGTGCATTTCTGGTGGTGGGAAGGGCTGCCAGGAGGCTGGGGTCTGCCGGCATCGCGCATGGTGCTCTCCTGGGTTCTCTGTCCCAGCTGCTGTGTGGGAGGGGGATGGAGATTCCCTGGGCTCGCCATGTCGTGAGCACAGCGGAGCTCGTTTTCTTTCTCTGCAGCAGGAGCTCTCCCGCATTCCCCCACGGCTGTCGCACTCATATGCTGTACGTATGATAGCGTACCCCTGCCCAGGCTGCTCCTGATCCCCAAGGGTAGTAGAGTCTCTAATTCCTCCCTCCTGTGGGTCCTGGTTGGGACCAGTGGCCCTTGGATTCTTAGTGCTCAGTGGCTGGCTGCATTCAATCACAGACAGCTCCTAAGACTTGTAGGACGTTAGAAGGACAGGGCCAGCCGATAAGGCTGGAGCATGTTTTACTCCCAGAAAGGCGGAGATAAAACAAAGGAGGGGAAGTGGAGGAACCAGGAGCCAAAGGAAGAGGCAGGGGCCTCAGGGATAACCCTTAGCTGAGTAGCCAATGCTCCCTCCCTGGGCAATTGTCACGAGCATGGCCTAAGTCTCCACACTGGCCCGAGCCGGACGTTGAGGAGAGGGAGGGGCCCTTTTGCCAGGGAGTTGACAGCTCTGCTTGCCGGGTGCAGTAGGTCCCTGGCGGTCTCAGGCTCCAGGGTCTGAGCCGAGCTCCTGCTCAGCGGTGGCCTAGTGGGCTGAGCAGTTAGTCCTCTCAGGCGGAGAGACAGAAATGGAGCCTCCACCCCACAGCGAGCAGCTCAGGGGCTGCATCTTCTCCCAGGACCCCCAGGGGCTCAGCTCACATATCAGAGCTTGTGCAGGCTCCCCAGGACCTGCAGCTGGTTACCCTCCATGTCCCTGGGCTCCCGGTCCAGGCTGCACAGGCTGGGTGTGGCCGGCTGGGACAGCTGCAGCGCCAGTATCTGCCTCTTGTGCTGCTCTCGGTCAAGTCCCCCAGGTGGCAAGAGGCGGTGGGGCTGGAACAATGTTTGTAGTGGGGGTGCTGAAGGAGGAAGCCATGTATTTGGGTTATTACTATGTCAAGCCAGGGGGTGCAGCAGCACCCCAGTTCCAGCATCTCTGGCAAGAGAGCTACATTAGAGTAAGTGTAACATTTTTTGCTGCAAAAGCTGGATGGTGCGTCAGGACTGTAGTTTCTTGCACCCTGTCCCTTTACGGGTCAGAGCGGTGCTGAAGAGGGCAAAGCACACAGGTCTGGGGAGCAGGGTGTGGCCACAATAGAGTTCGATGCGCCTGAAGACTCTCTGTCATTGGGCTCGAGCCAGCCGGTGGTGCCTGTTCTGGAATTGGAAGATGGCAACGTGCCAGCTTAAAACAGCCTCCTGGTCGGGGAGTGCAGCAGTTGTGGGCCAGCCGGGAGCCGCTGACCTGCAATGAGCTAATCTCTCGAAGAGGCTAACCTAGCGCAGAAGCTGCTGCAGGCTATGCCAGGGAAAGCTGGCAGAAAGCAGAAAGGGATTTTGTAAAAACAAAGTGTTCTCTGGTAACTCAGCGGAGGAGGACAAGAGGGATTGAAGTGAAGGACCATGGGGAACAGCTGAGTATCGTCAGTCCCTACCCTCCGAAAGCTCTGCGGTGAAGTCGCCTACATGTCAGTGGCCAAGAAGCCAGTCGCTGGGGCTCCGATATTTCCCTCTGTTAGAGGGGGAGCCCCTTAATTGCTCCAACTGGTGGCTAGGCACCTGGTGCATTTTTTCTGCATACTCCATTATTGATTAGTCAAAAGCCCTGTTTTCAGAGGAATAGCAAACCCTAGGAGGTCCCCTAGCACCCCCAGACTGCTCACCAGATGCTTCTTTCTTTTAGGAGAGACCCTTTTATTACAGAGCTTTTATAAATTTGCATCTCTTTCAGCACGCACACTGGATTGTGTGTCAAAGGTATGCTTCCTTTTAAAAAGCTAGACACTGCTAAATCATCGGAGGCTGGACACAGCCTAGCCTTCCTTTTCTGGGCAGGCGATGTGCCAAGTAATTTTAAACGGGTCAGGTTTCTCTTCACACATCTAGACATCTTTTCGATTGGCAGCCGTCTGTCATTTTCATGGTCTCTTCTCTGTACAGGATATGGGCCCGTCTCAAAATCATGACATCCTGCTCCCAAGAATATGCAAGCTCTTGCGGCAAGTCAAATGGCTTATCTCGGTTGTCCTGAGGTCAGTCTAGAAATCCTGCTGTCCCCAGGCAGCATGCTGTCAGCGCCATACTACTCCACCCCCAGCATGGGCCTCACATCATTTTGGGTTTTTAAAAGTGTTAAACGTGGGAAATACCCTTTGCAACTTTCTAACCCACCACCTGTGGAAGCTTGCTACACTTCATAGGCAAGAAGTTTAAGGAGTCTATAAAACAAATGCCCAGGGCCTTAACTTTCACATATTTTAGTTTACTACCCAGACTTATCAGTTCTATGCACATCTTCTCCTTCAGTAACCATCTAACAACGAAGTACACATCGTAACCTTCGGATTGTGTGCTAGGAATGTGTTGCCCTGGTTCGTTTTGCCAGTAAAGGTCTTAAAGGTAGAACATATTCCCCATCCTTAAATTCCCAGGATTTTTTCAGCGTCAGTGACATAGCAAAAATGTAATTGAGACATGCAACCCTGTCCATAGGGGCTGGAAGTAGGGGTGCTGCTGCACCCCTGGCTTGCAGTGGTTTAGTTTGGTTCAATGGCTCTCAGCACCCCCCACTACACACATTGCTCCAGTACCCCTGACCCGGTCTCCCATCTGCATTCAAAACTGTAAAATAAATAAATAAAAAGTTTACTTTTCTGAAGAGTCAGGGGTTCGAATGTTGCCCATAAACCACAGGTGACTGTCTACATCAGAGATCAAACCCTGACACTGCATGTGTGTCCCTTGTCTGCAGAAGACTGACACTTATCAAAGTTTGAGCGAAACATTCCGTTTTAAGGGGGTTTTTTATGCCAAACCTGCAGCTTGTCTAAACACTCTGCGGACCTGCAACGCAGTCTACAGCTAGGGCATCTCAGCTGCATATCCCTGCACATCTGCTGCTCACGCCGAGGCAGATGGATACCTGCAATCGTGGCTGTGATTGAACAGCACATGGCAAAACTCACAATGAGTTCATGCACTAGACGACTTTTTCACACGCAGAATCCCCTAATAACGCTCATTGTGCAGCAGGCTGAAGAAGTGTCTTGGGATACACCAGGGCCCCGCTTTCTCCACGTAAAGCGCCCCCTGCAGGTTGACTTGTTGTTTAAACACTGCCAGGTCACGGAGACTAATCTGTTTTGATCGGAACGCCCCAGTTTCTCACGCAGCTTTCTCGCCCGTCTAACAATTCTGCATCTGTAGGTTTACCCTCGGACACGGCAGGCAAGGGGGCATCCACAAAACACAGATTAATGCCGCTCTATAAAATACTGTCTCTCTTTAAGGACAGTTGGACTATTGAGGACAGAATTTAAAATGCTATGGCCACCCCTGCCCATGTTTTGTGACAATTGCCACAACAAGGCACAACATCCCATCCACACGTATCTCTCTGTTACTCTGTAGTCGTTTAGCAGACTGATTTAGGAAATCTTCAGCAGATGGGTGATCCCCAGTTCTAACTGAAAACAAAGGCGGTCCAACTTACAGCCCTCTAAACGGAACGGAACCAAATTCTCTGGGGCCAGCCGACCCTTAACGTCATCAAGAACTAATTGTCATCCATCCCCGTCTCCCCCGAATGGCTTCCACAACCTGCAGATTGGAATGTATTTGCTCAAGACTAACAATACGAAGTTCTGCACAATACGCTGCTCCCCTAAATCTAGATCACTCCCGTTGCCAGCGTCTCACTCGCTCCATATACACATCTGTTTGGGGGGCTGCTGCTGCATTTTCAGGGGTGCTGGAGGGTTCCTCCCAAGAACCATCAGGGAGTCTTCGACATCAGACAGTATTTGAGAGTCCACCTCCAAGGGTTCACCACATGGTTCTTCAAGAGTGGATGAAAACCCTGCTACAGACCCTTCCGGGGAACAGAAGAACGGCCATATTGGGTCAGACCAAAGGTCCATCTAGCCCAGTATCCTGTCTTCCGACAGTGGCCAATGCCAGGTGCCCCAGAGGGAATGAACAGAACAGGCAATCACCAAGTGATCCATCCCCTGCCGTGCACTCCCAGCCTCTAACTCAGACTACTAAGAGGCGGTGGTGACGCTCAGGAGCCTAGGGCCAGATCCCAGGTCCTTTTTCCTCAGTCACGACAGTTCGAGAGCCTTCACGAGGTGGCATGGCATTTTGTTTCTCCCTTTACCACCTCTTTCGCCTTTCTAAAAATGTTTCACAATGACTCTGGCCCATCACTGTTTGGGGGATGAACAGACTGCGGCTAAACCCTGCAAGACATGCACACTGGCCCCATGTTTATTTCTCCCTCCACTGCCGTGCACTACAGCTAGCCCCAGCCCTCTCCACTCCTCCCGTGCAGACATTCTTGTCTTCAAACCCTTGGTCTGCAAAGCCTCGATACCACATCCCATCCCATTTGCTTAGAGCTCCCATCTCCTGGTAGAAAAGCCCTTTTTCCCCCAGCAGTCAGCATAGCCTCATACGCTTTAACGGTCTCTCGGAGCCACTCAAAGGGCTTGTACCAAGGGATATAAAGTCCATCATCAATTTTTGCTTCCAATTTTCAAAATTTTTACAACCGGTATTAATAAGCACCTCACCCTCCTTTAAGAGCGAAATTGTTTCAACAGTGTTATCATAGACCATGGCCTCCCCTGCATTGGGTGTTCCTTCAGTTCTTGGTGTTTTATTCACAACCCCTGGAGCGCAGGCTCCAGGTTTGTCAAGCTTTGTGTTTTCACTCACCGCTTTCTCGGGGCTGGGTGTTGTGTCCACCTCTGAGGAACTGGAATTGTGTTTGCAGTGTTGCTTTTTTACCAGAGAGTCTTTTGTGTTGTCCTTTGGCCAGGGCCGGCTCTGGCACCAGCAAACCAAGCGCGTGCCTGGGGTGGCACAATTGCAGAGGTGGCACTCCGGGGGCGGCAGTTGCGCTTGGAGGGTTTTGTTGTTGTTGTTGCTTGGGGCGGCAAAAAACCTAGAGCCGGCCCTGCCTTTGGCTTGATGAAGCCAAGCTTGGGGCTGGCCTGATGTTTGGTTTGTGCTCTTGTGCTGTTTTTATTGGTGGTGTTGTTCAAGTTCACAGAGCAAATTCCCAGTTCTTTGTTGGTGGTGTCTCTGTAGCTCTGACCATGGCATCATGAGGAGGGTTGCACAGGCCTGATAAATAGGAACCTATTTTACAAAATTCACAAAAACCCTTCACTCTATAATCTCTTCCTCACCAAAACCCACCACCCCTATGTATTTGCCTCAACACAAAACCAGTTAAACCACCAAACAAATACATCAAAATATATTTAGTAGGTTTCAACCATCTGTCAGCTGTTGCCACTGGAGAATTTTCCTTTTCAGCTGTGTCTTTCTTTTTGCTTTTTCGCTTGTAAACACCACAGTAGAAGGGTCTCTCTTGTTTTGACTGTATTGTGGGGGCCAAGACTACTACAGAACACATGAACCAGTCTTGTAAAATGTATAAATAAAATACTAATTAGGGTGGTTTTTCTACTATTTAAAAGTCATTGCTTTACAAAAATCCATGTCAGCTGTAAAACAGACGCCCACACACACTGCCACCCACACAGGGTTTGGTTTATTTCTACCACTAGTTTTTAATACAAACACATGTTTCTTCCATGTGCCCAAAAACAAAGTTTGTAACAAAACATTTCTAATATACCTCCAGTTCCTGAGGGGGACACATTTCCCCATGGGGTGGGGGGGAAGACATATTGCATATGCCCCTAAATCACAAACAATTTAAACATTAAAACCTACTTTTTAGCCATTTTAAAAAACAGACACAAAAACACACTTTGCACAGAATAACCCCCCCCCCCAGTATTTTAAACACCCAAACCAAACAATTTGCAACAAAATAATTTTTAAAAAGCCACACACCTATATACCCGCCTTTCCTGAGGCCACAGATACATCCTTCTGGGGGGAGGGCGAACGAGCGCATTATGGCATATCCCAGACAAGAACTTAACTACTAAAACTAACTGTTAAAAACCCCATCTTAAAAGCACATTTAAAACCAAGTTTCAGAAATGTATCTTCCACCACAGAGTAAATATGCGCTGGCGCATTGTTATTCTGTTTCCCCTCACATGTGTTTGATTAAACAACAAGCAAAAATTGAGTTAGTATTATTATCCCCCAAATACAGTAGCTTAAAACTCCTATACAACCTGTTTAATAGGTTTTGTTTTTAAACAAACAGTATTAAACACAACCATAGTTAAAAGAGGGTCCTACCTTGCCCTGGGGAAATACAGCCTGAAGTTGCTATTTCCATACTAAACAGCTCACACTACAATAAAGACATGTATCATTATTAGTATGGACACAGAGTAAGAGTCGACAGTATATATTTTCAGAGTTATAAAACCAGCAATATACCTCATCTAGCAGCAGCCATTCTGTCCAAGATGGTTTCTATTATAGAAAGACAATCTCTTTAAACAAAAATACAAATCAAAAACAAAAAGCTAAGGTTTTTATCCAATCATGCCTCTTTGTTTGAAACAAACTCCAAGCTTTGTAATTAGCTGGTTGATTTGATCACTGCAGCTTTTAATTAACAGGTAAGGAATGCATGCACCTCTCCCTAAACACTCCTTTTTGTGATCCGTGAGTGAACATTAAATTGTCTACACCACAGGGCTGCTTTAAAATAAATTTTTCTGTTCCAGTTAAAAACAGAGAACTACAGAGCCTTCTCACAGTATTAAACAGTAAATCACCATAAACAACAGTCCTGTGACTGTACCCTTTCCAGACGGAGGATCTTGCGAGTTAACGTCTGTCTTTGTTTTTTTCATTTTAAACATGTTTTTTTATAGTTTGTTTTTAAATGAAAATGGATGTAGCACAACCTTAATGAACACCCCACAAATGCCCACAGCTTCTCAAGGGTTGATGTTCTTCCCGCGTATTCTCATGTTATGAGTGTGGTGGTTTGTGAACCCTTAGAACATTTCAGGTTGGGGTTAGATCAGGTTACTCTGTGGAAATATATTATTTTGTTTAACTTTTAATGACTTTGTGTTGCTAGAAAGACTAACCCATAATGTTCTACAAACTCCTGAGATTTTATTTACTTTATAATAGTAATCAGACCTCCCCATCTCCCTTTCTGTGGGTGAATCCCTAGCAAATCTAATCACTGATAATTTTTCCAGCCCTTATCAGGGGCTAATATCTTTAACCCTGATGGAATGTAGAGGAAACACGGGTGAGCGACTGCAGCGGAAGCCAACAGTTCCACGCTGCTCCATTTTTTCAGCAGGTTGTGGTTAAACCAATATCTCTCAAACCTCCATGTTGTAGACAAAATACAGGAGACCTTGCTTTACTGTAAACACATTTGTGTTATTTCCCCTGGACTCTCCTACATGCATTCAGCTTTTGACTGAGACGAGGTCTCTTTTCTTAGAGACATCATAGCTGGGTGCTCACAAGCCAAGATGTACACCCACTGAAAACACACCATGCTGCCCCTTCAAACCCTTCATCTTATTAAAAGCCCACACAGATCTTGTGACGGAAACACAGAGAGTCACAAAGAGCTTTTCAATAGATATTTTTATTTACAGATACCAAGTTTTATTATATTTTATATCACGTTTGTCCCTCCACCATTCTCTAACTTCGTCCCTTTCGATTTCTTACAAATCGTCTCTCTCCTAAGCAGGGATCTGTAACGTTTGGTGCGGATTTTGTCAATATAACGCACTAAGCGGGTATCCTTCCGTTTGGTCATTTTGTTTAAAACACTGTTATGGGTTCAAGCGCCTTGCACAGCGTTTACCAAGGTCACCCCTTGTGCTAAATTCTCTTGGGTTACACACAGACAGGACGACTCTCCAGGCAGGCTCCCTGGCTTTAGGTCTGAGCAAGCTGGAGGTGTTTGTTTTGGAGTATGGCAGAAGTTTAATGAAATGCTGCAGTTTTAAAACAGCCCCTAGTCAGGAAGTGTAGCATAGAGTCCTGCCGGCCTCTCCGGGAAAGGCCTCTTCCAGATCCTCTGGTGAGGAATATGGAACTCTCCCCGGTTCTCCTATGTGTCTCCTCAATTTCCTCCTGTGCCCCAAGGCCCTCTGAATGCCTAAAGTCTCCTGTTCCTTCACGTCCCCTGGTGAAAAGCCCTATTGTTCTCCAGGTGAGGGGTGTGGAGCTCTCCCGGGTTCTCCAGGTGAGCTCTGCTGGGTTCTCTGGATCAGGAGCCTGGACTCCCTGCAGCACATCATAGAATCATAGAATATCAGGGTTGGAAGAGACCTCAGGAGGTATCTAGTCCAACCCCCTGCTCAAAGCAGGACCAATCCCCAACTAAATCATCCCAGCCAGGGCTTTGTCAAGCCGGGCCTTAAAAACCTCTAAGAAAGGAGATTCCACCACCTCTCTAGGTAACCCATTCCAGTGCTTCACCACCCTCCTAGTGAAAAAGGTTTTCCTAATATCCAACCTAAATCTCCCTGTAGGGAGGTTCGGCTGGGGCTCGTCCTCCTCCGGGCGGCGGGGAGCCAGTTCACCTCGCTACTTGGGTCTGGTGTGTCGGGGAATTAGCCTGGCTGTGCGACAAACAGGTTCAATAGCAAATCCCCAGGCTCCTGGGTCTGAGCAGCCGGGGAGAGGGGGAGACTGCCACCTGCAAGGTGGGTGGCAGGGGGGGACGCAGGCCCACCCACTCCACTGCGTCCCAGCCCGGGGCCCTAGCAGCGGCAGAAGACCCGCTGCTGTGTCAGTGGGGATCCCGGCTGTAACACACTGACATGGGCTCTGGGTGTGCTGCTGCCAGACTAGGGTGGCTCCCCGGGCTACTTCCTACCTCCCCATCTAGAGGTACCTCCACGGGGTCACACACCATGGGCTCCTCGGGCTAACTGGCGCGCGGTAGGCTTGGCAGGGTCTCTGGGCTCGGGCTAGCATCAGGCGTTGGCTGGTCTGGCCAGTCCTCGGTTCGGCCGCCGATCGCCGTGGTGTCCCCACCGGGAGCTACACCACAGGCATCTGGTCTCTCCGGTGACCGAGCTTCAAGTGAGCTCTGGGCTTTTATACTTCCTGTCCTGCGCCTTGACCTCTGAGGGGCGGGCGCAGGGTTTGCTGGCTCCGCCTACTTTGGTGTCCGGGGAGGCTCGTCCCCCTCTGGAGCAGCGGGGAGCCAGACCGCCTCGCTACACTCCCCCACTGCAACTTGAGACCATTACTCCTTGTTCTGTCATCTGGTACCACTGAGAAGGAGTCTACATCCTGGAGATCCTGGGAACTTCCTCTATGGACGACACAGGGCTGCAGGTAGGACTTTCAATACGGGTAGGGGTGGGGTAGTGATTTTTGGTAGAGGCCCTGAGGAAAACCCTCAAGTGGCCCACATCCCCAAAACAGAACTTTTGTTTACGTATGTTAAGGTGTGAATCCTGGGCTTTCTCCTCAGAGCACGCTGTGTTGTATCTGAGGGCCTGGCTCTCAGTAACAGATTTCTTGGTGTGTTTGGGGTGGTTACTGTACTCTAAGTAGGTAGGTGTGGTGATCTGTGTGTTTCTTGTATATAGGTGTCTGTAGGGTTCCGTTGTTGAAGCTAATCATGGTGTCCAGGAAGTTGATGCTGGTGCGGGAGGTGGTTGTTGAAGTTCTGGTGGAAATCTATGAGGGAGTGTAGGTCATCTGTCCAGAGGATGAAATATCATCGAAGCATCTCAGGTATATCATTAGTTTTGTGGTGCGTTTGTCCAGAAATTCTTCCTCAGAGTGGCCCATGAAGAGGTTGGTGTATTGGGGAGCCATCCTAGTACCCTTGGCTGTTTGCGTGGTTGGACAAAGTGTTTGTTGTGGAATCTAAAGTTGTTCTGGGTGAGGATGAAATGGATGAGTCTGGTGATGTGTTTGGGGTGGAGAGATCTGAGGGTTGTCTATTGCCTTGTCCATGCTTGAGACAGGCAGTGATGCCGTCATTGTGAGGATGTTGGTGTGTAGGGAGGTGACATACAAGGTGGCCAGGGTGGTGGTCTGAGGGAGATCATTAATGTCGTGGGGTTTCTGGAGGAAGCCAGTTGTGTCCTAGAGGCAGTCGGCCCTTTGTGTGTGAGTGGTTTGAAGTTGGCTTCTAGGAGTCCTGACATTCCTTCAGTCAGTGCCATGGCCAGATACGATGGGTCTGCCTGGGCTCCCTCGCTTGTGTATCTTGGGAAGCACGTAGAAGATCCCTGGGATGGGTCATGGGGGATGAGCTTGTAGCGTTTCTCCTGGAGTTTGGGGAAGGATTTGATGATATCCTTAAATTCCTGGGTAAATTGTAATGTGAGGATGTTCTTTATAGCAGGTGATGTTGAAGAGTTGTCGGTTGGCCTTGTTGACATAGTCATCATGGTTGAGAACTACGATGGTGCCCCCTAATAATGTTTATCATTTTGTCTTATAAATTAAAGTTGAAATGAAACATTTCTACAAGATCAAAACAAAGGCTTTCAATAATGCCCAAATGAAATGCTTTTGGAATATTTCGTTCTGCCAAAAATTCAATTTTCCACTTTTTGTTCTGATTTGGGAAGGAAGCAAATTTCAAAATCTCCGTATTCCCCGCAGGATAGAAATTGCGGTTTTTTTAACCTGCTGTAGTTAATGAATCACCTTCTTGCTACTACGTTAAAGAGTAAATTATATTTATTGTTAGACATCTTCTTTGTAAAGGCTCTAAATCAATTCATTCAGTCTGACCGTTCAGTTAGCTGAACGTGCAACTCTCTCTTTAAAGAAAAGAGGCTTCTATGTACCATTAAGCTCTCAGCAGAGACCTAACAGAAAAGCTCATCCTGACCTTTTATGGTCAGAAACTAGGTAACAAGGATCATTCTTTGTATTTTTAGCTGCAGCACCAGTCCAGCATTATCTTTTTCCCAGGCAGAAGGGTATGAAGCTGGCCTCTACCGCACAAAGTTGCAGTCCTGTCTAAACCTAACACAGCAGCTCCTCAGCTGGTGTGAATGATCATCATTCCATTCACATCAATGGAGCTTGATCCTCAGCTGGTGAAAAACAGCTTAGCTCCACTGAAGGTGTTAGCAGCTGGGGAGGGGACGGAACAGCTCCTACCATTACTGCTGTCCACGCAGGTGGGTCGTCTCTCCTTCTGTCCGTGCAGACGGAGGCTGGGCCTCCCACAGAGCCATGCCGCCCCAGCACTCTGCGCATCACATGGGGAGCTGTCTCTGCACCTGACTGCGCTCAGAGCTATTGTTTCAGGCTGTCTGCAGACTCAGGTAGATGCCACTGCCTTTGTTACACTCTGTTCACACAGTTTGAGTTAGCACAGCTGGAAGGGCAAGATACTGAATTGTTTATTGTCCTACAGTGAAAGCGTAGAGCCTGCAGCAGACACCACAGCCATAGAATGAACCTGCATGTGAGGGGAAGGAGGGGCCGGTGGCTAAGGTACTGGATGGGGATTCAGGAGTTCTGGGTTCACTTTCCAGTCCTACCACAGACTCCCCCTTGACTCTTTCACTCAGTAGCTCTGGGTCTCAGTTTCCCCATCTGTACAGTGGGGGTCATTATACTTCCTTTGGCACTCATCAGTGTGGACTGTAACGCTTCGGGGTGGGCACTGCCTCTTACTGTGTGCCTGGGCAGCTGGTGCTATTCGAATACAATACTCCTCAGGGAGCCTGTGAATAGAATACTACTGCCCCAGAGAAGGCTGGGCTGTCTCTGTGTAGGAAATCTACTGCCCCTCTCTGTGGAACTCGATTTCTTCCTTTGATCTTGGCCCCAGGCCCATCAGGGACTTGGCTTGCGGTTGTGCTGATCGGGCACGGGTTCTAAACAGCGTGAGCACAGCTAGAGACACAGCCCGGGTCCCGTTCAGCTGCCAGGGCTTTTCAGTGATGGCTCAGGAACAGCTATATCCTCTCTCCGTGTCAGCTGGCTTCACGTCGTTTGTTGTTCCTTGCGAAGGAAAAGCACAGCAAGATTTTCTTTGCCCTAAACAGGCTGGGTCTGCTCCAGCAGCACAATATGGCCTCAGCCTCCCCAGGCACGGGAACGCTGGGGGGCCTCCTGGCTCTTGGAGAGACCCCCCATGAGCTCTGCACTGGGGTATCTGCATTCGCCACTTCATCAGCCCTGCAGTGATGAGGAGTGGACCCACTGAGGGGATGAGAGGCTGTGCAAACAAATGCCTGGCCTGTCATCTGCTGCTGCTGCTGCTTCTTAGTGCTGGCAGGGGCGTCGCCCACCCATGGGAGCAGGGCAGCACCCACTGGGCATGGCCGGTAACAGGACTTTGGCCCCTGCTGGAGCCATCTGCCCTGCAAGGAGCTCCAGCCCCCTTGTGAATTGCAGCCCTGGCTGCAGGGGAAGCCCCTGTTTGGTGGCCTTCCCCGCCCCCCGGGGAGAGCAGCCAGTCAGCATGGCTGCAGGAGCTGGGCAGAGCTCTTCCCTCTCTCCCTCAGGAGTCCAGAGCAGGTTTGGGGCTGGGAAGGGAATAGCCCACCCCATTGTCACAGGAGGGAGCTCCCTGCCCTCCCGTCCTGTGAATATGGGTCAGTCTGATCCCTGCTCCTCCCCCCTTATCCTGCAACACCAGGCCTGGGAGGGTGGAGAAAGGACCCAATTGCAACTGCCCCCCGGCCTGAGTGTGGGGGTGAAGAAGCCCTGGAACTGCAGGAGCTGAGGTGGGGCTGAGAGTGGGGGACAGGCCTCGGTAGAGGATGCTTAGATTTCTGCCCCCCCTGGTGTTTGGCTTTCCCCACTGTGATGGTGGGGGGAGTCCCCTCCCTGCCTGTTCACTGAGGGATCCTTCTACAGGGATGCACTGGAGGAGAAGTGAGGGGCTGGGCTTCTTGTTCAGTTAGGGTGGGCTCTCCCTCCAGGTGCAGCCAGGTATCCCAACTGGCCCCTCAGGCCCACATTAACCCCTTCAGGACCTGTGTGGAGGTACACACCCCATCGCACCCTGCTTTTCAGGTTGTGAGTTGGTGGGGTGTCTTGATGAAACCTTGTTTACACATATAGCATAGATGTTCTACAAAGCGGACAGTAATCAGTTGTTCTCCATGTGCACCGAAGGTAGGACAAGATGTATTGGGCCTAATCTGCAGCAAGGGAGATTTAAACTTTCTAACTCTCAGGGTCGTTAAGCTCAGGAATAGGTGACTAAGGGAGGTTGTGGGATCCCCGTCACTGGAGGTGTATAAGAACAGGCTGGACATACACCTGTAAAAAAAAAAGAACTAGGTAACCTTCTTAATAATAACCAAAGTAACACCGAAGGCCCAAATTCAGGCCCTCTGACAGAAGCTGACTGCACAGACAGCCTTTACAAAAAACAGTACAGGCCAAACCCTGAACAAAGCTAAGCTGTGCAATTCCCTGCCAAATACGGTCATGGGCCATGACCAGAGGAGGGAGGGGAAGGAAGCCATGCGAAAGGCCTTAGCAACATGATAACCGCTCGATGATGGAAAAACATGATAACTGCTTCTTTGCAACAAACATGATAACCACTTATTAATGAAACATAATAACGGCTTATATGAAGAAATTGCTCCTAGTAAAGGCCAGCCCCTCCTATAGTCGAGCTACCTGCCACCAACCAATCATATATCACCTTTGGGCGTCCCCTATACTCTTAACCGTAACCCTGACGAGGACAACACCCCAACTGGTGCCAAGTACCACCCACGTCAAAACCACCAAGAAACCCCCCACCCAATAGGCACCCAATTCTCGTAAATAATGAGGAAGCTACCGGGAAAAAGGGACAGACCCCTACTCTTATTTTGCATAAATGATGTATTATTTGTACTATGCTTGCGGTTTGACGGAATAAAGGCAGCCTGCGTGCTGTGCTAAGGGGAGCAGTTTTCGGACTGTCACCCCAACGCGTTGGTATGTATTGCAATAAACTGGCCTCAGGCTTGAGTCTGTGAACTAAAATCAATGTGTGGGTGACTTTTTCCACGACACACCTGTCGGGAATGGTCTAGATTTACCTTGTGTTGCCTCAGCACAGGCGGAGGGACTAGATGACCTCTAGAGGTCCCTTCCAGCCCCACATTTCTATGATATGATGTACTCATATACACACCACCTTTATGGTCATGCCAACAATCACAGAAAGTGCTTTGTTTTGCAAACAACAGTATACTAGGGTATAAATCGCAAGCCATTTCACAAACAGGGCCAAACCCTGTTCTCAGTTAGACCAGACTAAAGCCACTGACAAGAGTGACGGTTCTCTGGACTTACACTGGTGTGCCGGAGAACAGAAGACTTAGGGGGGTTGTAAATGCAAAGCCCTTCCCATAAAAATGTCATCACGGTTTCCATAGTAACTAATGTACTTCAAATGGAAAAGAAAAAGAGAGAAACAGACACAAACAAAATACAGGTAGTTAACCAAGTAAGATAATTATACAGCTTTTATGGCCATTTGTCTTGGAAGATTTGCATATTGCATATTGCATTCATTTCTCTGCTACTCATGACTAATGCAATCTCCCGGCAGTACAAACTTTGTGCTATATCTCACCCTTACACAGTCTTCATACATGCTTTTAGTCATAGCAAGATAACATCTGATGAGCCAGATCCTCAGCCCGGGTATGCTCCATTGGCTTCTGAGCGGAGGATCTGAGAGTATAATTTAGCGTGTGTGTGTATCTCTGCCATTAAAATCACTAGGGGCTGGATTCTGACACTTTAAGCTCTGTTGAATAGCACATTGCTCTGCAGGCTGGCTGTAGAAGGACAAGCACCGAGAAAGCGTATTAAAAACAATAACAGAACCTGCCCACTTGCTAACCAGAGTTAACACCAGCCCTCACATGGATTCTGGCAGGAACATTCCTTCAAAAACCACCCGGGGGGAATTCTTGGAGTTACCTGTTCATCACAGCTTCAGCTCAGAATAAGGACCCAGTCGGTCCAATCCTACCCTGAGGATTGGGGCCCCCTGTGGACCAGAGGTCCCCTGGCTGTGGGCTGAATCAGAAAGAAGGCCCTGAGCCAGTGTAAAGCCAGGCTCTTTATCCAAAAACCCTTTCTTTGTCTGCTGGTCCCTGGAGAATCCCGTCTAAACTAGTATACGTGCTCCTTGCCAGGAAGGTGGCTTCTCTGGAGAGGTTACAACCTGCGTGAACTTGCCTGATCCTCCCGTGCCATTCTCCTGTTTACCCTTCCCATGGCACTACATACAACCCCGCAACAACACCTACATAACTGCATTTTAATACAATACATTCCCCAGATTTCAACACTAAGCCAATGGAACTTAACTCAATAACGTCCCTTTGGGACATGGCAGGAAATTGTCAGTCTGCCACATTGGAGGTAGGCGCCTAAATCCATTTGCCGATCTGGGCCCTCTGGGGCTTTGGAAAATTTTACCCATACTACCTAAAAAAAGACAAACTGCACTCCTCGTCCCTCCGCTGGACTCTCTCCAATTTGTCCACATCCCTTCTGTAGTGGGGGGACCAAAACTGGACACAGTACTCCAGGTGTGGCCTCACCAGTGCCGTATAGAGGGGAATAATCACTTCCCTCCATCTGCTGGCAATGCTCCTACTAATGCAGCCCAATATGCCATTGGCCTTCTTGGCAATAAGGGCACACTGCTGAGTCATATCCAGCTTCTCGTCCACTGTAATCCCCAGGTCCTTTTCTGCAGAACTGCTGCTTAGCCAGTCAGTCCCCAGCCTGTAGCGGTGCATGGGATTCTTCCATCCTAAATGCAGGACTCTGCACTTGTCCTTGTTGAACCTCATCAGGTTTCTTTTGGCCCAATCCTCCAATTTGTCTAGGTCACTCTGGACCCTATCCCTACCTTCCAGCATATCTACCTCTCCCCCCAGCTTAGTGTCATCTGCGAACTTGCTGAGGGTGCAGTTAATCCCATCATCCAGATCAGGGGTCGGCAACCTTTCAGAAGTGGTGTGCCAAGTCTTCATTTATTCACTCTGATTTAAGGTTTCACCTGCCAGTAATACATTTTAATGTTTTAAGAAGGTCTCTTTCTATAAGTCTATAGCTACACCCTTCAGGCAAAGAGACGGAGCTGGACTTTGCCACCCTCCCTCATGTTAAGTATTGCCACACTCCACATGTATTCCCACTGAAATCAAAGGGCTGCTTCCAAAGTAAGGTGCTATTCAACACGAGTCCTTAAAGAACAGCCATAAATGTTACTCTGATGCTTTTCCACTGAAAGGAAAATGACGGTGAATTGCATGTACATCACTGATTGTCTTTCTTCGCCAGCTGTGAGGAGAGTTCCGAGAAGAGGTGGGTGCTTCCTTGGCCCACTTAATTCCACCCCCAGCGCTAGGTTCATTTCCTGGGTTTAATTTTGCTGACTTTATACTCGTGCAAGGAATGGAATAAGGCTATCTGAGGGTATGTAATGTCACGTGTCTGTTTGCATAAGAAATATAGTGCATCTGGCAAGATTACTCACGCTAGTTGTAGCAGCTAATGTTTTAGGGACTCGTATGGCTCAATCAACACACATTATGCTGAAATTTCCATTTGGACAAATATGTCAGTGTTGCACATGATCATTCATTTTTTTCAATTTCTTTTTAATCCTATTGATGACACTAATGTTTTGAACAATTCCAGCCCCTTTGACGCCTCTCTAATGATGTGCTCTCTAGCTGCAGAAATGGCCCCTAAAGGCCAGTCAGGATATGTTTTTCTTCGACTTCCATTCACAAAAGGCACGCCTACTGCGGGTAGCTTTGGAAGCAGTTCATACAATTTGGACAAGTAAACCTTCAAATTAGACCTAGCAGGACAGCTTTTCAATGGAATGCATGGGTACTTTACAATGTGATTAGTGTTAATGGACTATATCTCAAAAATGGCTATATTTCATAGTGAAAATGTACCCACGTGTCTACTTTGAAGTTTTATTCCAACAGAGCAAAGGTCAGAAAGTGAAGGAGCAGAGGCGAGGAACTATTAAATCAATTACCGTTATTCAGTATTTGTATCACATTGGCGCTAAAAGGCCCCCACTGAGAAGCCAGACCCATTGTGCTGCTGCTGTATGACCAAATAGTAAGAGACAGCAGACGAAATAGACAAAACAGACAAAGAAAATATCTACAGATGAAAAACTGATAAGAGCTGGTCGGGAAATTTTCAACTAACCGTCTTTTTGCCAAAAAATGCCAATTAGTCAAAACTGAAACGGAGTGAAACAGGTTCAGTTTTGACAAAACTCCCGACTGGAAAAAATGTTGGGATTCTCCCCCCCCCCCCCCGCTCAAAATTGTCAAACTGTCTCATTTTTGACATTTTTAAAAGGAAACATTCTGGATTTTTTAGTCAAAATGACTTTTTGTTTAAACACTTTCGATTAAAAAAAAGCCTTCAAAAAAGATCAGAGGCTGAAATTAAAACTAAATGTTTTGAAATTATCAAAACAACACATTGGGATTTACCCAAATTAAATTTCTTTTTCAGTTTGTCAGTTTGCAAAAATGTTGACGTTTCGGCCCCATGTGGAACAGCTGTGGGCCAGGAAAGCCGTTGCTCCCCCAGCCCCAGGAGTGACACACAGAGATCAAGTGACCTGTCCAAGGTCCCACAGGGACTCTAGGGCAGAACTAGGAATTGAACTCAGAGTTCCTGAGTCCCACATGACTGCCTTAACCAAAAGACCATCCAAAAAACAGAGTCCTTAGCCCTCACCCAGACCTAGCATGGGCTAGCAGGCAGTCAGCACTCTCTCGATCTGGCCCATTACAGAGCGGCCGGGGAGGGGGAGAAATCAATGGAGCTTCCCTAATTTACACTAAAGGAAGTTCTGACAATTTCCTATGTGATTGGCTGCTTCCCTTTCACTGCTAGGATGCTGGGTGGAGTCAGAACCTGGTCAGCTGTAAGTGCAAATGACCAGTGAATGGCTTGTCAGCAGCCTACACGAAAGGAGTTGGTCTAAACATTGCTTGTGAAGCAGGTGCTAGCATCACAACCAGGAGCACCACTGGCTAACCAGCTCCTGTGTTGGCTTATTTCATAAGTTACTTCCCGTGATTAATTAGATAAATAAATTATGCTAAAACCTGTCTCAGTCGTGAGCGAAATGCTGAAGCAGACGCATGATTATTTTGTCTCAACCACAAGCCAAGATTTCCCTCCTGTATTTAAAAGCCAGTTCCACTGAACATATATGCATTGCAAATGCAAGGCACAACTGTGTTATATAACATGCTGATTTTGAATACCGCATGCATCCCCTTTTATTACAGATCATTGGCCATATTTCAAAAACTTTTTATTATAAGCTCAGTAAATGTCATGCTCTACAATTGTGTTCACTTGATTTTTCTTAAAATAAACATACAGCAAAACCCCAAAACCTGTAAATAGCCATTTACATAAAGAAAACGAGTTTAAATACTAAGAAAAATTAGCTTGCTTAGAGAGAGAGGCTACGGCTCATAAACCCAACATTGGATTTTTCCAGGGGGAATAGATTGTGGGAGACTAGGAGCCCATGTGGGAACACTTATTTATCTGAATGCAAAAGGAAATTGTTTCTCCATTAATGTTTCCTAATTTACATATTCAAATACCTTCTACTGTAGCATTTTACCTTCAGAAGTGTATCACCAAACCATCGGAGCAAAAACTGCATTGCAAACACGGCTGCACTTTGTATTAACCTCTGAAGAAATCATTAGGTAAGACAAAATGTTGACTTGTTCTGAAGGGAAAGCAGGCAACATTTTCAAGGAAAGATTAAGCCATAGTTTGAAACCCTGTGGATTAGATTGTCACTAGAATCACAACCCTGCATAACCAGAACTACCCCAGACGTAGCTGCAGGAAGCACGGGGGCTCAGAGACATCCTTCAAGGTAAAACTCCTTCCCGGCTTGGGATGAGAAAGTAAAAGACGGTTACTCACCGTTGTAACTGTTGTTCTTCGAGATGTGTTGCTCACATCCATTCCAGTTAGGTGTGTGCGCGCCGCGTGCACGATCGTCGGAAGATTTTTACCCTAGAAACACCCGGTGGGTCGGCTGTGGAGCCCCCTGGAGTGGTGCCGTCATGGCGCTGGATATATACCCCAGCCGACCCAGCGCCCCCTCAGTTCCTTCTTGCCGGCTACTCCGACAGTGGGGAAGGGGGGCGGGTTTGGAATGGATGTGAGCAACACATCTCGAAGAACAACAGTTACAACGGTGAGTAACCGTCTTTTCTTCTTCGAGTGCTTGCTCACATCCATTCCAGTTAGGTGACTCCCAAGCCCCACCTAGGAGGCGGGGTCGGAGTGAGACATTGCTGTGTGCAGAACCGCTGACCCGAAAGCAGCATCGTCTCTGGATTGTTGCACCAGCGCATAGTGAGTAGCGAACGTGTGGACCGATGACCACACTGCGGCTCTACAGATGTCCTGGATCGGGACTTGAGCCAGGAAGGCAGTCGAGGAGGCCTGGGCTCTCGTGGAATGAGCGGTGAGGCGTGGCGTCGGTACACCGGCCAGGTCATAGCAAGCACGAATACAGGACGTGATCCAAGAGGACAGGCACTGTGAAGAGACCGGTGAGCCCTTCATCCGGTCGGCCACGGCAACGAAGAGTTGCGTCGTCTTCCTAAATGGCTTTGTACGGTCAATGTAGAAAGCCAGGGCCCTGCAAACGTCCAAGGAATGTAAACGCTGGTCTTGACGAGTGGCGTGTGGTTTCGGATGGAAGACCGGGAGGAATATATCCTGGTTCACATGGAAAGGTGAAACCACCTTGGGAAGAAAGGCAGGGTGGGGGCGAAGCTGCACCTTGTCCTTATGGAACACCGTGTATGGGGGCTCGGACGTCAGCGCCCTGAGTTCGGAGACGCGCCGTGCTGAAGTGATGGCTACGAGGAAGGCTGTCTTCCAGGATAAGTACAGGAGTGAGCAGGTCGCCAATGGTTCAAACGGAGGCCCTGTGAGCCTGGAGAGCACGAGGTTGAGGTCCCACGCCGGAACCGGCTGTCTTTGCTGTGGGTACAGCCGATCTAAGCCCTTGAGGAATCTAACGACCATCGGGTTAGAGAAGACCGAGGACGTGAGTTCTCCTGGGTGGAAAGCCGAAATAGCGGCGAGGTGAACCCTGATTGAAGATATCGCCAAGCCTTGCTGTCTAAGGGACAGGAGATATTCTAGAATAAAAGGGATAGGTGCCTGCAAGGGAGACGTAGCTCGTTGCTCACACCAACAGGAGAACCTCTTCCACTTGGCTAAATAAGTGGTCCGCATAGAGGGCTTTCTACTTCCCAGCAGGACCTGCTGGACGGCCTGCGAGCATTGCCGCTCTGTGCGACTCAACCATGAAGCATCCACGCCGTGAGGTGGAGCGACTGCAGGTCGGGGTGACACAGCCGGCCGTGGTCCTGAGAGATGAGATCCGGACTCAAGGGGAGCGTGATCGGCCTCTGTACTGACAGCTCCAGCAGTGTGGTGTACCAGTGCTGTCTCGGCCAAGCGGGAGCGACTAGAATTACCCGTGCATGGTCCCTGCGGATCTTGAGCAGCACCCTGTGGACCAGCGGGAATGGAGGAAAGGCGTAGAACAGATGGTCTTTCCATGCTATAAGGAAGGCGTCTGACCGAGAGCCTGGGGCTCGCCCGTGTAGGGAGCAGAATGCCTGGCACTTCCTGTTGGCCCGAGATGCGAACAGGTCGATCTGGGGAAACCCCCACCTCTGGAAGACGGAATAGATGATGTCCGGGCGAATCGACCACTCGTGCGTCTGGAAGGACCTGCTGAGACGGTCCGCCAGCGTATTCTGGACTCCAGGCAGGAATGATGCCGTGAGATGTATCGAGTGGGCGATGCAGAAGTCCCACAGGCGAATGGCCTCTTGGCATAGGGGAGATGAGTGGGCTCCGCCTTGCTTGTTGATGTAAAACATGGCCGTGGTGTTGTCGGTGAGAATCAGCACGCAACGGCCCTGTAGGAAGTTGAAAAAAGCCTGATAAGCCAGGCGCACCGCCATCAGCTCTCGGACGTTGATGTGCAGGGCTAGTTGGGACGCGGACCACAGGCCTTGGGTATGGTGCTCCCCGAGGTGAGCGCCCCATCCTAGAGATGAAGCGTCCGTAACTAGGTGGAGGGAGGGCTGTGGGGCGTGAAAGGGCACTCCTGCACAGACCGCCGTGCGATCCGTCCACCAGGTGAGGGAGGCCAAGACCGAGGCCGGAACCGTGACCACCATGTTCAGGTGTCTCGATGAGGACGGTAAACCGATGACACCCAAGTCTGCAGTGGGCGAAGTTGTAGCCTGGCGTGCCTGGTTACATAGGTGCACGAGGCCATGTGGCCCAAGAGGGCAAGGCATGTCCTTATGGTGGTAATTGGAAAGGCCCTGAGTCCTTGAATGACGCTTGAGATGGTATGAAAGCGGCTGTCTGGCAGGATGGCTCGGGCACGTCTGGAGTCCAGGATTGCTCCAATGAACTCTATTCTCTGAGTTGGTACTAGAGTGGACTTCTCTCTGTTGAGTAGAATGCCCAGCTCGTGGAAAGTGTGTGTCACTATGTGGGCATGAGCCTGAACTTGGTCCCTGGTGCGGCCGCGTACCAGCCAGTCGTCCAAGTACGGGAACAGCTGTACCCCTTGTCGACGAAGGAAGGCCGCGACGACTGCCAGACACTTTGTGAACACTCTGGGAGCCGAGGACAAGCCGAAGGGAAGGACTGCGAATTGGTAGTGCACCCTGTTTACTACAAATCGCAGGAAGCGTCTGTGTGGCGGATAAATCGCTATATGGAAATAAGCGTCCTTCATGTCGAGGGCGGCGAACCAGTCTCCAGGATCCAGTGAAGGGATGATGGTCCCCAATGATACCATGCGGAACTCCAACTTTACTATGAATTTGTTGAGTCCGCGCAAGTCTAGGATGGGCCGTAGACCCCCTTTCGACTTGGGGATCAGGAAGTAGCGGGAATAAAACCCCCTGCCCCTTAGCTCCGATGGAACCTCCTCTATGGCCCCCATAGCAAGGAGCCCAAAAACCTCCTGTGTAAGGAGTTGCTCGTGAGAAGGGTCCCTGAAGAGGGACGGGGAGGGGGAGTGGGGGGGGGCGAGGAAAACTGGAGGGCGTATCCCCTCTCCGCCATGCGAAGGACCCAGCGGTCCGATGTTATAAGAGACCAAGCACGGTGGAAACGGGAGAGGCGATCCCGGAAGGGGGGAACCGAATCCTGGAAGCCGGTTGAGGTGCCGTCCTCGACCGCACCTTCAAAAGGTTTGCCTAGGCCCTGAAGGTGGCCTAGGCTGGCCCTGGTTCTGACCGGGTTGAGGACCGGTCGACCTTCGCCTACCGCCTCGACCCCGCCTCCTAGCAAAGTCCTGTCTTGGACGAGGCGGGGGAGGGTAGAACCGCTGAGGCTGGGGCCTGAAGGGTCTGCGCTGAGGCCCTGGAACATGCATCCCAAGGGAGCGCATCATTGTCCTGGAGTCCTTCAGGTTCTGGAGCCTGGAGTCCGTCTTTTCCGAAAAGAGGCCCTGGCCCTCAAACGGAAGATCCTGCAGGGTCTGCTGCAGTTCAGGTGGCAAGCCTGACACCTGGAGCCAGGAGATTCGCCGCATTGCTATCCCCGACGCCAGGGTCCTAGCGGCCGAGTCCGCTATGTCGAGGGAGGCCTGCAGGGAGGTGCGTGCCACCCGCTTGCCCTCCTCTACCAAGGCCCCGAACTCTTCCCTCGATTCCTGGGGAACCAGCTCTTTAAATTTCCCCATCGAGGACCACGAATTAAAACTGTAGCGGCTCAGGAGCGCCTGCTGGTTCGCCGCCCGCAGTTGCAGTCCGCCAGCCGAATAGACCTTGCGTCCGAACAAATCGAAGCACTTAGCGTCCTTCGATTTGGGCGCAGCAGCCTGCTGGCCATGGCGCTCCCGTGCATTAACTGATGAAACCACCAGTGAGCAAGGTTGGGGGTGAGTGTACAAGTACTCATGTTCCTTGGAGGGCACAAAGTACTTTCTCTCAACCCCTCTGGCCGTGGGTGGAATAGAGGCCGGGGTTTGCCAGATGGTGGTGGCGTTCGCCTGAATAGTGCGGATCAGCGGTAACGCCACCCTAGATGGAGCATCCGCTGAAATGATGTTCACAATGGGATCATGGACCTCCACAATCTCCTCCACCTGGAGGTCCATATTGCAAGCCATCCGGCGCAGCAGGTCCTGGTGGGCCCGAAGGTCTATAGGAGGCGGCCCAATGGCGGATGTACCCGCTACGGCCTCATCAGGCGAGGACGAGGAGGATGCCCCCGGTGGCAAGGGGTCCAATGGCTGATCCTGCTCCAGGTGTTCCTGGAGCTGGGCATCGCCTGCCCCCTGGTCCAGGGCCTCCGCCGGTGTGGGCACTGGAACCTCCATGCCCCTTGGAGGAGGGCGGGAGATGGTGGACTCTGGGACCCTGGGCTCAGAACGGCCCGAGCGGGAGGCAGATGGTGGAGCCCCTTGTGCCTGATGGTAGGCCCACGGAGTCCAGAAGGACCAATGCGCAGGTCCCTGCATAGGGTCCTCGGTCTTCTGCAGGTGGCCGACCTCCACTGCATCCGACGAGCGCGATGCCGACCTCGACGGCCACGGCGGTGCCGAGCCCGACGCCGTCGGGACCGGATGGTACGGTGCCGATTGGTGCCGGTCGTAAGGCGATCTGTCCCTGCGCGGTGCCGGAGAGCGGTGCCGGGATCTGGATCGGTGCCGGTAGTCCCTCCGGTGCCGAGATCCCGACCTGGAGCGGGACAACGATCGCGAAGAGGCGTGGTACCGGGAGCGGCCCCTCGAGCCCGAGTGGCGCTCGTACCGGTGCCGGGAGCTGCGTCTCGAGCCCGATCGGTGCCGGTCGTCGCGACGGTGCCGAGATGTTGAACGGCACTGCGAAGATGATCTGGGCCGCGAGTACGACCGGTGCCGAGGTGATATTCGGCGCCGGGACTCCGAGCGGCGTCGGGACCTGCTCCGAGACCTGGAGCGGTGCCGAGAGACTTGAGCTGGCGACGGTGGGCGCATCAGGGCAGGCTTGCCTCTGGACTGCGGCACACGTGGAGCCACCGGTGCCGGGAGTTGTGACGGTGCCGGCTCCGTGAGGGCGATCAGGTCCCTCGCCGTCGCAAAAGTCTCCGGGGTGGAAGGGAGACAAGGTTCCACCACCAGCCTTGGTGGTGAAACAGTCCGCACCGGACTCAACGGCCTCGGTGTCGGAGTCGACGGTGTGGCCGCCTGCCTTTGGCGGTCCAACTGCGGACGCGGCTCTACCCCCGGCACCGGGGGAGCCGGTATCTTCACGGCAGCAACGTCCCGCGCCTTGGTGGCCTTCTTATGGCCCGGAGAAAGGGATCGGCGCCGAGGCTCTTTAGGCGGGCGCGGTGCCGACGTCGGCCGGTGCCGAGATGTCTTTTCCGCCGCACCGGTCGGGGCCGCCGGGGCGCTGCGCACCGAGGCGCTCGGTGCCGGGACTGGGCGCGCCGAGGGAGGATCCGGGCTAAGTGCCGCCTCCATGAGGAGCTGCCGAAGCCTAAAGTCCCGCTCCTTCCTTGTCCAAGGCTTGAAGGCCTTGCAGATCTGGCACTTATCTGCTTGATGGGATTCCCCGAGGCACTTCAAGCAGGAGGTGTGCGGGTCGCTCGTGGGCATAGGCTTCGCGCAGGAGGCGCACTGCTTGAATCCAGGAGCCTTGGGCATGAGCCCGGCGAAGCGCCGAGGGGCAAAAAAGGGGGGGGGGAACGACCCTCTTAATCCCCGGTTGACAGTTTAAACTACAAAAACTAACAATAACTATCTAAAAACTTCTTAACAACTATAAACAACTCTAAACAACTATCTAGACTAATGAAAAACGAGTAAAGCTAGGGAGTGTGGAGATCAGCTATGCCGCGCTCCACAGTTCCAACGACCGTCAGGGGCGGTAAGAAGGAACTGAGGGGGCGCTGGGTCGGCTGGGGTATATATCCAGCGCCATGACGGCGCCACTCCAGGGGGCTCCACAGCCGACCCACCTTGTGTTGCTAGGGTAAAAATCTTCCGACGATCGTGCACGCGGCGCGCACACACCTAACTGGAATGGATGTGAGCAAGCACTCGAAGAAGAACTGTGGCCTTTGAAAGAATACAGTTTTTTATTTCCCTCTTAAACCTGGCCAGAAGGAACCATTGTGATCATCTAGTCTGACCTCCTGGATAACACAGGTCATAGGACTTCCAAAATAATTCCTGTTTGAACTAGAGGGTGACTTTTTAGAAAAACTTCCAAAACTGCCAGTGCTGGAGAATCCACCATGACCCTGGGTAAATTGTTCCAATGGTTAATTACCCCTCACAGTTAGAAATTTACACCTTATTTCTAGTCTGAATTTGTCTGGATTCAACTTCCAGCCATTGGGTCGTGTTACATCTTTGTCTGCTAGACTGAAGAGGCCACTGTTAAATATTTGTTCCCAGGCAGGTACTTACGGACAGTGATCAAGTCATCCCTCAACCTTCTCTTTGTTAAGATAAATAGATTGAGCTCCTTGAATTTCTCACTAGGCGTATTTTCCAATCCTTTAATCATCCTCGTAGCTCTTCTTTGAGCCCTCAACATCCTCCTTGAATTGTGGGCACCAGAACTGCACATAGCATTCCAGCAGCGCATGCCAAATCCTGGAGACACTATTTGGGTACCACTGCCAAATACAGAGGTAAAATGACTCTCTTACTTGAGAGTCGGCTGTTCAGGAATCCAAGCTGGCCATTAGCCCTTTGCTCCAGCTCAGTCGTGTGGAGCAAAAACTCTGCCCACTCCCCACCCACGTGTGCAGCATGGGAAGTAGTGGCTCCAGGGAGTCTGACTCCTCCCCAGCACGGGGAGCCCGTGCAGGGAAATAAGCTCAGGCTAGGGCCAGGTCTACACTACAAAGTTGTGTTGACCCAGCTGTGGCGCTCAGCGGTGTGAAAAATCCGCCCCCCTGAGCGATGTAGTTAAGTCGACCTAAGTCCCGGTGTAGGCAGCGCTGGGGACCTAGCAACCCTCCTCAGGGAGGAGGATTAACTACAGCGCTGGTAGCGGCCCCCCCTCCCATCACTATAGCGAGTGCCGCTGCCGCGGTTTAAGCGTAGACACAGACGAGGTGATAACGGTCTTTTCTGGCCTTCAATCTGTCAGGCGTGCGGGGGCCTAGTCTGTGTCAGAATCTAGCCAGATAAGGTTCTGTGCTGATTGTACCTTTCAACACACACATGTGAGATGTGGGCCAAGAGCCTGTCTCGCTGTTCGTTTTGGGCACTCTGCCGGAGAACTCGAGCATCTCCTCAGTACTACTAACGCAGTGGGTGCTTGAAAGTGCAACAGAAAGTTTACTGCTAAGGATCACATGGGTTTTTTTCCAAGAGGGAGCCTCAAAAGAAGCTAATTTGCTAGAGTCTTTCAAAGGCAGACACCTTATCATACCGAGCAGCGCAGTCAGTGCTGGGAAAGGAAGATAAACTTCTCCACTTTACGGAGTTCAGGCTCACTAATGAAGACCACAATGTTACTCACGAGAAGGAGTTTGCATTGATATCTAATATGTCTGACATGCACGTATCCAACAGCCACATGTAACGACTCCCCCTGTCTGAGGCCAGTGATACACCGGAAAGGTACGTGAACCTAGCTACGTCGCTTGGGGGGTGAAAAATCGACGTAGGTAACAGACCTACCCCCAGTGCAGACAGCGCTAGGTCGGTGGAAGAATTCAGCTGTCCACCGAGCTGCCGCTTCTCAGGAAGGTAGAGAACCCCTCCCATCGCCATAGTGAGAGCTACGGTGGTGCGGCTATGTCTCTGGAACAGGTTAGGTGTCGATGGGGCCTGACATACTGGTCTAGACTCCTAGGCTCCAGCCAAGCGAGGATTTGAAGCAACGTAGCTTTGTGAAGGGTGCTGCTTCTGCAATCTTTCCGTCAGGAGAAGACGACATTCATCCTTGTTTGCTTGTTTATGATGTGCAGACACTGTTCAGGATTGGGCCCTCACAATGCTAGGCACTACCCTGGGAAGTGTCTCAGAAGTACCCTTGCTACCGCCTGCCCTCATCTTACTGGCCAGGGGTCAGCTCCCTGACTCCACTAGCTACAAGCAACACATGTCCGCCCCTCTCAGCCCATGTGGGCACCGCTGTCCCTCCTGCAGGCCAGCGATAGGCACAGTCCAACCCCTGAGCCCTCCATAGGGTGACCAGATAGCAAGTGTGAAACATCAGGACAGGAGGTGGGGAGTAATAGGAGCCTATATAAGAAAAAGACCCAAAAATCGGGACTGTCCCTATAAAATCGGGACATCTGGTCACCCTAGCCCTCCAAGCAGTGCCCAGCCCCCGTGCCACGGGACACACAGCACTGCCAGACCCGCTGTTCCCCCAGCTTACGAGGCACAGCTCAGAACACAGCTCCGCTTGACGCACAGCACTTGGATTTGTTCCCAGAGAACGCACGGGTAAGATTATTGACCAGAGAGTCCCGTGGTGGCAAACAGAAAGAAAGGGTTACATATAAGCTAAAATCGTAACACGCATTCTAGAGCCTAAGCTTAACTAACAAGACGCCCTCTGGTCTGTAGTAAGGTCCTGCTTCCCCATAGCCCTTCTCACAGTATTTGTCAGGCAGGATGACTGAGACCCTCCTTTCATAAGAACAAACCTTGTTCTGGCAGCATGTGTCCCTAAATGAAGGATGCCCAGGCATCTCTCTGCACCTCTAGACCTATTAGACCAGTCCTTTGTTCTTCACTTGTAACCAGGGTTCCCAAACCCCCAGCTGTTCATCTCTTCCTGTTAACTGTTAACTTTCCTCCTAAAGTCCCCCACAATCTCTTCATTAGCATTTGACTCAGTATGGAAACAGACTTCTGTTGCAAGACACACACTACACAGTGATTGGCCAGGGAGTTAAGTGTCTCGCACCTCCTGTATGGCGGAATCTGTCTCCAGCCACGCTACTTCTGGGTGACCTGCCTTGAACTCCAAGGCTCCAATGTATTTCCAATGTATGCACATCTCCTTCCATATAACCGCACATACATGTCTCATGATGACCCGTGTGACACAGGCTTCAGCAGAGCCCTGACATGATGCTCTTTGGTGAACAGTAGATAATACCAGAGCCAGGGATCCCAACAACCCCAGTGCACCTGTGCTCTCTCTGCCAGTTAGCATCAAGAGGTCCTTGGGTCACTTATATAGGAGAGTCTGTCCCTGCCCCAGTTAGGCTCTGCACATGTATATAAGAAACAGTCCAAGTTTGAACTCACCTTATGTACCTGCTGGCAACCAGTACTATGGGGGTGGAGAACATCCTCCCCAGGCCCACAGCTCAGGAGGGCCCACCCCACCCTCTTCCCCCCAACCTGGCAGCCCAGAGTAGCTGAGAAAGTGCCGAGTGAGAAGTACTCCTCCCTAGGGACCGGGCTGGCACAGACTGCTTCTGCTCCTGAGTCACAATCTGGCTGCTGGTCTGCTCCCGGGTGACATGCTGCCGCTTTCTCAGGACGTGTGGCACAGCTACAACTGTGTGCCGAAAGGTGCAACCCAGGCTGACAGCTAGATCGTGGATGTCGATCCCAGGCCGGTGCCAAGACCCAGCCACAGAATGGTGGAGTCTGTGAATTGTCTAAGGGCTTGTTTACATGGGGAAATTGACAATCATAATTATTCTGGAATAACAGTTCAGCGCTCTCTCGCGCACGCGCATGGCATCGGCAAAGCAACATTCTATAGATGCAGTTGAAGATCCGTAAGTCATTTCAAAGCCTTCTCTGTGATGCTGTGGATATTTACACAGTTCACCGTTGAGTCCATATTTCAGGCGCTGCATTGTGATGGGTTTGATGGTCTGGATGTTCTCACCGCAGTCACACAAAGGGGAGTCCTTGATTTTCCACTTGTGTCTCAAGTAGCCTCATCTTCCATGTTTGTTCGGATAAGGTTCAATGTGGTCCAAAGTCTGTGTGGCAGGTTGAAACCAGGAGGGCGGTTTGTTGGGTCAGTGATACGACGCTTGTTTGAAAGGTGGCTGGGGTCCAGAAACTTGTCATTCCCTGGCCAGATCCAGAGACAATAGGTGGTCCATAGTGGTTTTTGTGATTTCAGGCGTTGTTGGAGTATATTGTCCATTACCTGCTGGGTAGGAAGTCCTGGGTAGTTTCCGGTGCATTTAAGTTCTCATGCTGTGGCTATATCTCAATGGACAGCTGGAGGTTCAATGTTTGCTAATACAGAAAGCCACGGTAGAGGTGTTGATTTTACAGTTCCCATGATGATTTGCATGGTCTGATTCAGCTGCCTACCCACAAGATAAGTGTGGTAGCTTTTTGTCCACCCCAGTGCACAGTATGGGGCCAAGGCTGATGCTCGTAGCACCAGGGCAGCTGAGCCCCAGCTTATTCCCGCTAACTTTTTAATAATGTTGATGTGAGTCTTTGCTTTCTGGAGGTTGTCATGAAAGGTCAGTGTGCGGTCAAGAATGACACCAAGAAGTGTTGGCTTTGGGTCATAACGCAGTTTCACCACAAAACTCGACAGAGTGTTTTGTGCAATTCTGTTGTCATGGTGGAAAGCTGAGACTACCGATTTGCTGGGATTTGGTCTCAGCCACCACTTTGGGAAGTACTCCTCCAGGATTGTAAGGTCACTTCAGGTTCTTTAAAGCTACAGGCCTGAGGTGCGAGTGCAAAATCATCAGCACATGCAAATTTCTGCGCTATTGTTTCAGGCATATCGCGCACGTAAATTCTGAAGCCTGTCGGAGCGACTACAGAACCTACAGAGCCCATTATTCAAAGTGCGCGGCTTGCTGGTTTGTTCTCCGAGGAATACGCGCACCCTTTGGCCGCTAAGCACAGCGTTCAGAAACTGGAGAATCCGCACGCAGGGGATCCCTTTGGCCAGATTCAGTAGCTATCCATCCTTCCAGACTGTGTCATTATGCGCTGACAAATCAAGGCAAACGGTACCAGTCTTGAGATTTCATTGGAATCCAACATCGAAGGAAGTTCCCATGTGGACACTCTTACTCCAGAATAGCTAGAACACTTTAAATTCACACCCTACGCCAGCCTGGAATAATTTTCCAGCCAAGCCTTAGATCGGATTGGTAAGTCTGACCACTGGTTAATATTAATAGCAGCAGTGTGATTTGAAATAGATGAGCTCTACACCTGAGACTCAGGAGAAACCTTGTGAGATCCTAACTATAGCACCAGCATCGCCCACCAGAGCCCTAACAATAAGTCACTTGAGACAACTCATCTTCCTTTGGTTTTTAATCACGCAGCTGCTGTTTGTGCTGGCAGCATAAAGTCAGAAAACAATTTGCCCGGCTGGAGTGGGCATGAAGCCAGGGAAGTCATTGAATCAAATGCAGAAAAGAAAACAATTCAGCAGCACAGCTAGCTGCCTGCAAAATATCCCTCTGGTTAAAGAAACACCTCCACATTAATTAATTTAAAACCTTTTGATGGAAACCTCCACTGATCTCTGCTCAGCCTTTGTTACACTTAAATTCTCTGTTGCACTTAACCTTTGTCCCACTGAGGCCAGTCTGCACTTGCAATTAGAACTGGTCGGAAATTGGATTTTATGTCCTGCAGGAAATTCTGATATTTCAACATTTGTTTTCATTCTGAATCGGAATGAAAGGCCAACATTCTGACATTTATCACAGAACAAAAATTCCAGAAAATTTCATTTCAATAATGTTAGAATGTTTTGTTTAGATATGTTGAAATATTATAACAAACTATAAAATCTTAAATAATTTAATATAAAATAGAATACATTAAAAATTATAACTATGATGTAGAAGTTGAAACAAAATGAGAAAATCAAAACAAAATGTTTCAACGCTTCACTGAAATCGACACACTCTTGGGAAACATTTAGATTTTGACAATACTACATTTTCCAATGGGAAACTGTTCTGCAAAACTTTATCGACCAGCTCACTTTGGGATTCAGCATCAAAGGCCAGCAAATGGCATAGCTGCACTGGAACAAGCCCATAGCCCTAATTTCTCCATTGCCCTAAGCCCTACAGAGTCATTTAGACAGCGTTGCCAGCTCTTGCCGTTTTCTCACAAGTCTTGGTGGTTTTCTTAAAGCCCCAACTTCTGGAGTCAGGTGATGACATAAGAATCTCAGCTTCCTTTTTAAAAAACTACATTTCTGTCCCTCATAGCTGTAGAGAGAAACTTGAAAACACCACCCAAGTGTATCCTAAAGGTTCAGAATCCAGTATATAGAATGACTGTTAAGACAACCTTATGCTGTTTTGTGGCCTGACCCATGGGCTGGGTTTTTTTGCACACTTGGGCTTGGCAATACCAAGGGAGTCGCAAATGCTCCTGTTCTGGTTTATGCAGGGCCATGGAGAATCAGTGTCCTAGTGCAGGCAAGGAAAAGTGCGAAGTGCACCAGGTGAGCTTCTCCCTACTTGAAACCCAGCACAAACTGCGGCTCTCCTTGCTGGGGCTTGCACCAGTGCAGTGCACTGGTTACTGGCTACCGACGGCCGAGCTGGGCTAGTCCCCAGCACAGACGTGGTGTCCTGGGGCCCACTCCCCGCAGGTAGCGCCTCCTCCTGGTTGCTCTGGGGATTAGCTCTGCCCAGGTGTTGTGCCCTCCTCTGGTGGTGTCTCTCCCGTTGTCCTCTCGTCCTGTGGCCCCTCTCACTCCAGGAACTGCAGCCACCTTTTCGTGACTCGGCCCTCGGTCACAATGTGGTTCCCCCTTCCGGGGGGCATTGTGTAACCTTGTCTTTCCTGGACCAAACCGTCCCAGGCAGTCCACTGTCCTCTGCCTGGTCTGGGCCACGTCCCAGTGGCTGGTAGAGGAATCCAGGCCCGCCCTCTGTTCCGGGTTCCAGCCAGGGGCTCTCCAGTCAGCAGCCACGGCCGGCGCTCTCTTACCTTGCTGCGTTCCCCCGAGCCTTTCCTGGCTTCCCACCCCGCTCTGAGTTTGCCAGCTTCCCTCCTCCTTCCTCCCAGGGAGCAACTGTGGCCTGCCCTCTATAGTCTTAATACCCCTCCCTCCACCCAGGGAGGGACTACAGCCTTTCCCAGCAGCCCCCTCTGTTGTCAGCGTCCTGGCTTATATAGGCCCCTTCTGCTGAGCCGGCTTCCAATCCATTCCCTGCTCCCTGGCTCCTCCTCCGGGTGCAGCCTGTGGAGTTCATTGGCCCACCTGGCCACCGTAACCCTGTCCTGTGTGGGGCAGACACCCCGTCACACGTGGTGATCACCTTCCTGCCGGCGTCTGGGCTCCCCTGAGCATGCAAAGCACCATGCGCTCTATGGCCAAGATGCCATGTGGCCTGTCACCAGGGACATAGCACCAATAGTGAGGGAGGGTTCAAATCCTGGCTCTGCTCTCTGCCTGGTGACATGACCCTCCTCCTCCCGGAATTCATGAATTAAGCATTTGCACTGGATGTATGTCACTGGACTGTATTTGCATTGGAGTTGTTGAATCAAAGGGATAAGGGGTCTCGAGTAATAAACCAGTTCTCATTGCATTGTGTGTGATCTCAGCACTCAGCAAGGCATAGTCTTGTGGTAACAGTGAAAGCTAATGTGGGGATTAAGATAAAACCTCTGGAGTGTGTGAATTGCTGCATGCTTTTATGGGCATATTTTTCATACTCTGCTCTTAATACAAAATTTAATTATTGGAAAGAAAGTTGTAATCTGTTTTACAGGAGTGGAGCTGCATTATACTGCATGGAGAGGGTTCGGAGTCATTTGAAATCTATTACGGTCAATTTTTTGCTTTCATCGTCTAGAGAGCTGGGAGGTGAAAGCGGCCAAGGCTCTTTGGAACCACGTCTTTCCCTTTGCTCTTTTATAATTTGTCACAGTCCCAGGCCTTGTTCAGAGTCCCGTAACATTCACAGTCAAAACCTGACCTTCACGGGAATCACCTACCTTTCTTCACACACAATCAAAGAAAGCTACTTGACAACCAGGACCGAAAAACTGCTATACTCTGCCATAGGGGGACAACAGTCTCACTGCTGTCTTATAAATTAGATTCCAACAGTAGAAGGGACCAATGTCATCATCTCGTCTGACCTCCTGTATGAAACAGGACACAAAACTCCCCCTGAATAATTCCTGGAGCAGGGAATAACCAAACTGGATTTTGAAATTGTCAGTGATGGAGAATCCACCACGACCCTTGGTAAATTGTCCCAGTCGTTAATTACTCTGTTAAAAATTTATACCTTATTTCCAGTCTGTATTTGTCCAGCTTCAGCTTCCAACCACTGGATCCTGTTAGACCTTCCTCTGCTAGACTAAAGAGCCCATTGTTATTAAATATTTGTTCCCCCATGTAGATACTTACAGACTGTGTTAAAGTCACCCCTTAACCTTCTCTTGCTCCCGGGCTGAGGTTACCACCACATTTAGGCCTTATCTATACACCAAAGTTGTACCCCTTTAACTATCCGGGGAAAGGGAAAGCAGTCCACGTGCGGACTCAGTTATGTCAGTCTATAGAGGCTTGCACTGGTAGAGCTACTCCCCTATGAGAAAGGGAATAAGCTATAATGGTATAAGGCATATTTATACCCTTATAACCACGTCCAGACTAGGGGCTGTGTCAATGTCAGGATTGTGGTGAAAACTCACAGCCCTAGCTGACATAGGAACACAGCACTAACAATCCGTACAGCCCGGGGGAAGGCCCCAATCCTGCAAAGCACTATCAGTACATGACAAGTCCCACTGACTTTAAGGCTTGGCTACTTCCCTGACACCAATGTGCAGAAGTGCTTTGTTGGATCAGGGCCATGAGTTCCCCCTTCTGTGCCATCGCAGGCTGCCTCTGCTGCATCCTCAGGGCATCACGCTCATTTGACACCAGTAGGCCGTACTGCCAGACCCAGGCGTTCAAAAATCAGAGACGCACAGAAATGTTGAGCTGGAAGGGACCTTGGGGGGTTGTCAAGGCCAGCCCCCGGAGCTGAGGCAGGACCAAGGAAACCCAGACCAGTCCTGGGAGGTGTTGGTCTAACCTGCTCTTAAACACCTCCAGTGACGGGGATTCCACAACCTCCCTTGGAAGCTTGTTCCAGCGCTCAGCTACCCTGGCAGTTAGAAAGTTTTTCCTAATATCTCACCTAAATCTGCCTCGGTGCAGATCGAACCCATTTCCTCTTGTCCGACCTTCCGTGGACAGAGAGAAAAGTTCTTTCCTTCTGTAATATATTCATTAGGGGCCAGATCCTCAGCTGGTGTAAATCAGCTCCACTGATGCCAATGGGCCAGAGCCTCAGCTGGTGTGCATTGGCATGGCCCGGGCCCATATTGATTCTTTAGCTATCCAGATGAAGATTCTGAATCTGCAGCTCTGCCTCTGAATACGAGCTTGGTGTAATCAAGGGCTGCAGAATCGGTCCCTTCGTTACAGTCTACTCATCAGATTCAGGCAGGAGTGAAATGGGGCTGCTTCTTTCTAATGCTCTCTGTGCAGCATGGACAGCAGGAAGGTGAACAAGGGTAAACGGTGCCACAGCTCAAAGCTGCTTTCGTTTATCAAGCTCAGTTGAACCCGCCGTGCCATGTGCTGCAGAGAAGCATGTGTTGGAATGCTGCATCGTTCTCTAAGGCCACGTTTGCAAATGATCTCAGCTCCCCTTTATTTAAACACCTAAATAATCCCAGAGGGGAGATTTCCAAAGGGACAAAGCACAGTTAGGTCCCTAAATACCTTTGAAAATCTGGCCCTCAACTCCTATGGAAAGTGAACAGGAGTTGGGCACTTAATTCCACTTTGTGCCTCGGAAAATCTCCTCCCAGGTTCTGAAGAGTGCTCCGCATCCCAAACGCCGATTGTGACACTAGGGACACATTTTGCAGAACAGCTGAGCACCCAAGGCGCTGCTGAGATCTTGTGGAAATCTGCCCCATTAATCTGACGCCTAAATGGGATCTCATCTCTTTTCAAAGCCTGGTCCAACGGGGCATGAGCCAAAGTCCACTGACCTCGGTGGAAAGATTCTTGTTGACTTCAGTGAGCTTTGGATCAGGTCCATAGCATCTCTTCCCAGAGTTTAGTGTGTCGCCACTTTCCTAACGACAGAAATGAAAAACTAACACACAAGTTGCCTCCAGCTGTAGCAGAAATAAAATACATGCAGTCCAAGGAATAATAAACGTCCCACTGTCTAATCTTCATTTACTTTAATTGAGGACTTCAAAGAGAAATAAATTTCATTAGCAGCCTCGGCATGAGAACCCGAGTCCTCTGCAGGTACGTGCTCTATTAATTCACCAGGCTATATGTCACACATAGGTGCTGGGGGGAAATCAAGTGTTTTAAATTAGTGGAAAATATTAATTTAAAGAGAAAAGAATGATAGCTAATATGTCCAAGGTTGTTTCTCAGCGAGAGGGGTTAGAAGCTGGAAATAAGTCGTTAATAACGAATGTAACTTTGTAAGAATACAATGGAATACAAGGGTAACATCTTTAAATGACTTGTCGAAAGCAAAGTTGCACGTTGTAGAAGCAAAAATTGACACCTGTGAATAGTCCAGGTCAGCTGTTCAGCTGGTGTCAATGGAGCTACAGCAGCTGGGGGCCTGGATTTATAATATGACCTTTTATTATATTCTTATCGCTGAGCGCCAGCTCTCACTGACGTTCCTCCTGCGTTATGCTGCACCGGCCGTGTAAAGCTTTGTCTAGATTAGGATTTAAGGACGTGTTTTCGATTGTATTAGCTAACTTAATGTAGCTCAATGAAATTAACACCTTCTAAAACTACTGGAGACAAAACAAACTGTACGTTAGCACAGGCTAAGCTAGTTAAGTTAAAACCTAGGCTCCCTGCTGGGCCCAGCGTAGCGGGAAATTGCTTGGTAGTACAGGGCCAGAGGGACGGCCCTACATCACACTGGCCCGGCGTCAGGTTGGGGAGGAAGCACAACTGGATGCCCTTGTGCTCTGGCTCTTCGGAGATGTTGGAACTGCCCCTTGGGGCCATTGCAGTTGAATGTAAATTGGAGCAGCCTTCAGGGCCGCTCAGGTTTATGCTACATACCAGACCCGTCTCTGGCCCAGAAATTGCTGTCATACTAGTAGGCAAAGTCTTTCACAACGATATGTTTAAGAAATGTCCTTTGGTTGCTGGGACTTGCCAGTCGGAGTTGGATCACCTCAGGCCTGAGATAGGCACAGATTAATCTGCTCGGCAGGCTACGGAACTGCCAATCAAAGCAGGCTTTCTGCTAACGCGAGCCATGATATTTGTAATACATCTGCTAAATGAAAATTAATTGGTGTTATATTGAGAGGTGCTGAACCAGCAGCATTAATGCAAATCGTTTCCTTTCTCAAACACCAAGGACAAATTAAGGTTCATGTCATTATTATGCAGTGAGATACATTTGCTTCAGATAGGCCCTAGCAAACATCCCATTTGAATATCCCTCCTCAGCGTTCAAGGGGGAGTTCTACCACTTATTTCAATGGGAGCAGAAAAATTCCCACCTAGACCATACTACATAGCACCTCCTCACCACACTGATTACTGAAATCATCTAGGCAGATCCCACATTCACACTCTGGATCCCCCTTAACCCATTTGTAATATAACTGAACCCTCCCCGATTCTCTGCACAGTACTATAAAAGTACAACATGTCTTGTACGTGCCTGGAGTTCTATTTCCTGGCTGTAGCAGAGGATGGTCTTCGTTTTTGTGAAATCCTAAAGTAGTTAGGGTGAGATTTTCATTGGCTTAATTCTGCTTCTATTGAAGTTGAGGGGAGTTTTACGGCTGATGTCAACGGGAGGAGAGTTAAGCCAATGAAAATTCCACCCACAGGGACCTAGAGAATTTTGGAACATTCTTCAGAAATTCCATGGCACAAAACAAGAGAATTAAGGCCATTCTTTGATATTCAAATCAAGGATCGGCATAGTTGCCCATTCCAAGCAGGAGAACACAGTCCTGACGTCCCGTAGTCCATGGCAATAAGCAGCAATGTGATCTTAAAATAAAAAGTAATTGATTTTCACCTTTAGGACCAGCTCCTCCATTGGTGTAAATTGGCACACCTCATCACGTCAGATACCCACCAGTACACACCAGCTGAGGATCTGGCCCGTAGACTTCCCCTGCTAATGAGTGAAGGGTGAGTAAGTGTCAACAAACTGACGCTTGAACGTTTTGTTTTTTGTAGGGTTTTCTTGAGATCATTTGCAATATATTGTGCAGCTAGAACTCTCCCTTGAACCCAGTGGGTAAAACTCTAAAAAGCACCTTAGCGACTGAGGCTCTGTCTACACTACAGACCTTACAGTGACACAGCTGCAGCTGCACCGCTATAAGGTTTCCCCGTGTAGACGCTTTATGCTGACAGGAGAGAGCTCTCCCATCGTCATAATTAAACCACCCCAATGAGCAGTGGGAGAGCGTCTCCTGCCGACATAGGGCTGTCCACACCAACGCTGGTGTCGGGGAAATTTATGTTGGTCAGGTGGGTGTTTTTTCACACCCCTGACTGACAAAAGTTTTACCAACAAAAGCTCTACTGTAGACAGAGCCTTAGGAGTAAAAGTCCCATTTTCAAAAGTGACTCAGGCACTCAATAGTCTAAGGGCTGGTCTGCACTGAAAACTTACATCGGCATCGCTACATCTCTCAGGGGTGTGAAATCCACACCCCGAGAGACACAGCTATGCTGATCTAACCCCCAGTGTAGACAGCACTAGGCTTAAGTAGACCTACCTACCTACCTACCACCTCTCAAGGAGATGGATTAACTTCAGCGCCGGGAGAACCCCCCAGTGTCTACAGGGCACAGCTGTAGTGGGTTTAGTATAGACGTAGTCTGGCTCATTCAAAGTCAGTGGAACTCAGACTCCTAAGTCAGGCTGGTTGAAAAGTTTCCACCAAAACCATTTTTGGTGGAAAACCGGGGCTTTGACTAAATGAAATTATTCACAAAAGGCGCCTGCTTTCCTCGGAAAATAGATTTTTTGGTCAAAAACCGGAATTCCCCCAAATTGAAAGAATTTGATTCTGGCGTGCTGCTGTGGTGTCCCATGGGAGTTACATTGAACTTATTGATAAGTAGCATACTCGGTGGTGGGACATATTATTTTTCGTGTATTACAAGGGATTAAACCCCACTGTTATACCTAGAAAATGATGTGCATCAGCAAAGTAGAAAATCTGGCTTAGAATACAGGCAAAGCACGGAAACATGAGTGCTTGGGTGGGAGTTAATCCCTTTGCGACGTCTGAAAAATAATGTGCATCAGCCCCAAACTCCCTCTATTTATTCTTCGGGGAAAGACTGAATTGCTGTGAAAGTTACAAATAAATCTGCTCCCTAGTTCTGAAGTTAGACACCGGTGAAACTAACTCCTTTTTGAAATGTAGCCTCGCACTCTCCCCTTCCCTTTGGCTCCTCTAGCTAATCAATGGCTGGATTGTGAGGCTTCACATTTTAGATCCGTGTAGCTCTAGGCGAAATCTCAGCTGTAGGCTCATTTAATTAAAAAAGAAACTGAATTCATAAAAGTTGGTGATGTTCTTCACCAAAGCTGCTTCTGTTTGCAGCAAGGGAAGCTAAAAAAATACCTGCTTTGTTGAACAACCAGTTTACAGATAGCCATCTGAGTAGATCTATCTATCCCCATCCCCACCCCTCTGTCTCTCTGGGTTCTTACATTGGTGCGCATCACTGCAGCACCTGAGCACCTAGCAGTATCTGCGCACAGGCTACTGCCACTAGCAGTGCTGGCCAATGGAGCCGTATGGAATCTAGTCTGGAGGGGAGACCCCGGGAGAGTCGAATCTCCTCCTGCCTTGTGGGACCCACCCACCGTGAACCCGATCCTGCTGAGAGACCTCCTTAGGCCCAGAGGGACCGTCAGGATTTGGAGGGGATGGGCCACGGGCAGGAGTGGAAGGACTGAAGGCTCGGCCGGGGCCATGGGCACCGTTCCCTACCCCCACGCTCTGTAGGGAACCTGGCAGGAAGTGAATGCTGCCTGAGATAGCCAGAATTGATCCTCTGCGTCCAGGAGCCCCTTTTTGTCTGAGTTGCTGGGGGCAGCTCTCTGGCAGTGTCGTTCCAAAGGTATTTTTCCAGGGGTGAGGGGACGATTTGGCTCAATGGACTTAAGGTTAATTGGACCCTGTAGAGGGAAGGCTGCCTAAGTGAAAACCCCTCCATCCTCTATAGAGCCTCCCCAAGCGACAGCCTGGGTTGGGACATTTGCTGGAGCCATTCCCCACCAAGCAAATGAACAATCGGAAGAGAAAACAAGAGAAAACGACACATCTGGCCTAAAACACCGCTAATAGATTGGCCCTGCACCTCCTCTCATAGCAAAGATGCCATCTCATCTTCACGTTGGCTGTTTTACACTGCACGGTGCTTTGTGGCATAATCTGACATTTGGAATTATTCCTCCTATTTAAATGAAAGAACATTTCCCTTCCTAGTGAAACATCGTTTGCTGGCCCATCTCCTTGCAAGATTTTTTTTTTTTTTAATCTGCTGCTTCACTTCACTTTATTGCTAACTGTGATTTAAGTACAATTTACAAATCGAGTCAAACTTCTGATTGCATTTAGTTTGCCGGTGACAGACTCAATTCATTCCGCGTAGAAAGAGTGATGCATTGCTTGTCAATCCCTTACTGGTCCGTGGAATGCCGAGCAGTCTGGTGGACATTTTGGTAGCTTTAGGACTTGTGTGCTTTCTGCTTACGTCGTTTCCTAATTAGTGAAATTCAGTATTTTTTACTGACGGAGGTGGTGATAGCTGGGACTATCCACGAGTGCAGGCCGAAGAAACAAATCAATAATCAAAACAGAGTTGAAGCAAATGTAGAGTAGAATAAAAGATGTGATCACCCTCCCCCTGTGTGATTAAGGAGGGGGCAGGGCTGACCCAGGAGGGAAGGCCTTAAAAGCCAGAGGCTAAGCGACCCAGGGGAGCTGGCGAACAGGGGAGCTTGTAAGAGGGAGCCATAATATAGTCGCTATGATTAGGAAAGGCTGCATTGCCAGCAGGGCCGGCTCTGGCTTTTTTGCCGCCCCAGGCAAAAAAGCCTCCGGCCGCCCCCCCCCCCCCCCGCGCGGGGGGGGGGGGGGGGGGGCCCGGGGCCCGGGGGGGAGGGCGGCGAGCCCCGGTGGAGGCTCCGCTCTCCCCCCGGCGGCCGGGGGGAGGGCGCCGGGGGGGAGGGCGGCCGGAGCCCTGGGAGGGGAGCGGCGAGCCCCGGTGGGGGCTCGGCTCTCCCCCCGGCGGCCAGAGCGCCGGGGGCAGGGCGGCGAGAGGGCGGCGAGCCCCGGCTGGGGCTCGGCTCTCCCCCCGGCGGCCAGAGCGGCGGCCGGGGGGAGGGCGCAGGGGGGAGGGCGGCCAGAGCGCCGGGGGGAGGGCGGTGAGCCCGGCTGTGGCCCCGCTCTCCCCGGCGGCCAGAGCACCGCGCCGCCCCCCTCCAGGTGCCGCCCCAAGCACCAGCTTGGTTGCCTGGTGCCTGGAGCCGGCCCTGATTGCCAGTGCCAGCCCTGCTCCTGTCTCCTGCACCTGTATCCAGACAGAGAACCTGACCGTGGATGCCTCTACCCAGATCCTGGTGTAGGTGTGCAGAGACTGTGGCCTGCATTTCCCACTCTCAGAAAGCCAGGCTGGGGGGAGTGTCCGGTGTGACAGGTGATTGTGCTGGTGGAATCTCTCAGGAAGCAGGTGGGGGAGCTACAGGAGAGGCTGAGACGCATCCTTGCCCGTGAGGAATTCCTCGAGAGTATTCATATGGAGATGTCCAAGGCTGAGGACGCTATCCAGCTAGAGGGGACTGCTGTCACGCCACCGGGGGAAGAGAATATGGCTCGGTCACAGGGAGGACACTGGCAGCTGGTTCCTTCTGGCAGCAGGCCGTGCTCCACCCCTACGCCTAACCCACCCACCATGGTGATGGAGAACCATTATGCTGCCCTGGCAACGAGTGATGGGGAATAACTCCCAAAGGTAGAGGAGGAGAAGCCATGCACTCCCAAGGCTGGGAGGATCACAGCCACCACTCCCAGGAGGAAACGTGGAGTAGTGGTGATTGGTGACTCTGTTCTGAGGGGGATGGAGGCACCCCTCTGTTGGCCTGACATGACATCCCGGAAGGTGTGTGGCCGATATCAGAGATGTTACGGAGAGATTGTTGAGGATCATCCGTCCCTCTGACTGCTCATACTACTCATCCATGTGGGCACCAATGATACTGCAAGATATGACCCTGAGCCGATCTAAAGTGCTGTCTACCTGGAGTTTTGGGTAAACAGCTAATGAAGCAACTCTCGACTGCTCCTTGCCTCGTTCACAGATAGATGGCAGGAGTGAGCTCCCTACTGTCTAGAGCGGCCAGCCATAGGGTTTAGTCATTCATGGGCCTTTTCCTTTGGCCTCAGTTAAAAGAGAGCGAGAGGAAGAAGAGGAGGAGGAAGCACTAGAAGTATAAGACAATAGGCGTATCGGTTTGCATCCCTGTGTCCTGATGCAGGCAGGGATGATGGCTGAATTCTTTTTAAGTGCCTGGCTCCTGGCACTTGGAGTTTGTTTGTTTCTGCATCTCGCTTGACAAATCAGTCATGCGAAGTGGAAAGACACAAGCAGGCCGTGAAGAAACAGGAGGAGGGATTGGTATGGCTGGAGCAGCAGGAAAGGAAGAGGATACTGCCTGCAGCTTGATGGAGGTGGAGGCGAGGAGGTTATATTGCCAATCATTTGGGATAACAGAGAATCACCCCAGGAGAAGACTGTCATAGGATACAACACACCCAGCTTTAAAAATAAAAGCTTCAACTTCATCTTGTCACTTACTTGGCAGCAAGAAACCATTATCTCCTGTGTTACTGATATTATCTCAGAATTCTTATGAAGGTGCATGATACGGGGCTGTCTGCACACAATGCAAGCCCAGGGTTAGCAGAACTCCAGCTAGCAGACTCTGGGTTTGTTAACCTAGGGCTTGAGCATCTCCACTCATTTGTAACCCCAGGTTAAGAATTGTTGAACCCTGGATCCCAGCCTGGGGCTCCAGCGTCTACACTGCATTATGTGGACCCGTATCCCAGACTTCCTAGCGCCACCTCAGAATCAGGCCCCAGTAAATTGGGCACCTGAAAAGGGAGTCAATCCAAACATTGAAAATCCTGACTCACTTTTGCCATTTGCACTCATTCTTTGTCAGCATAAAAAGAATGATAAAGTTCAGGCCAAGATGGAGCAGGCCTGGGGAACCAGCAGTAGCCCTCTCCAACACGCGCCTGTTGGTTCTCTGAATCCTTCTGCCTGAATAATGGCAAACAAGGACTATCAGCAGCTCCTGAGCGCATAGAATCAGTGAGGCATAGGGCTGGATGGGACCTCGAGAAGTCAAGTGCAGCCCCCTGCACTGAGTCAGGACCAAGTAAACCCCCAGACCATCCCTGACAGGTGTATGTCCAGCCTGTTCTTAAACACCTCCAGTGACGGGGATTCCACAGCCACCCTCGGAAGCCTGTTCCAGAGCTTAGCTATCCTGAATAGTTAAACAGTTTTTCCTAATATCTCACCTAAATCTGCCTTGGTGCAAATTAAGCCCATTACATCTTGCCCTACCTTCAGCAGCCATGGAGAACAACTGATCCCTGTCCTCTTTAGAATAGCCCTTCACATATTGGAAGGCTGTTATCAGGTCTCCCCTCAGTCTGCTTTTCTCAAGACTAAAACATGGGTTTTTTTAATCTTTCCTCACAGCTCAGGTTTTCTAAACCTTTGATCATTTTTGATGCTCTCCTCTGGACTCTCTCCAGTTTGTCCTCATCTTCCCCAAAGTGCGGCACCCAGAACTGGACACAGTACTCCAGATGAGGCCGCAGCGGTGCTGAGGACAGCAGGACAATGACCTCCCATGTCTTACATCACATATGAGACCCCTGTTAATGAATACATGATCCTCTCCTGTGGATCTGGGCCCTCACTAAAATCCATTGTTCTTTCACTAGCACTCTCCCAGCCCAGCTGAGGGTCTCAAAGCTGCCCGTTGGGCATCTGGTGGCTTTGAAAGCTTCCGATTTAATGCCTTGTGCTCCAGGCACAAGGACAGATGACAACACCTCAGCAAGGAGCTGGGCTCAATATTTATCACCCCACATGCCCAGAAGGACCAGTGGAGAGTACAGGCCACAGAGCCACACCATGACCATTATCATTGCCCCCTTTCCAAAGCAGCCATGGGTTGCTGACTTGCTAGGGGCCGGAGACCGGGCTGGATTCTGGGAAGTAGCAGTGTGATCACACATGCTCCGAGCCGCATGCAAGGGTGGTAAATGTCTCAGTCTCCTTTTCTGTGACAGATGCTGCAAGCGATCTGACTAGCATCGAACAGAATGCAAAAAGCCTGGCAGCCCGGAGCCAAACCTCGGCTCAAAGGGCTGGGCCATTATCCCATTAGTCAGCACAGACGCCTCTGGTTGTGAACTGAAACTGCTAATCGCATTACGCTGGGCTGGACCACGGCCAAACGTTTGGGATGTGTGAACACAAAACAGGCTCTGCTCCCTTTCCAAGGGCTCCCTGTCACATCCAGCCACCCTCAAAACGGAAAGCGGAGACAGCAGAGCTGCAGCCAGTTCCAAGCAGCAATGTCCTTCGAAGCTTGCAGGCGTCTTTCCAATGGCTCGGCGTCAGTGGCTCATTAGGCCAGTTTCTCATGCCACTGTCCGCAGCCCCAGAGCCTGGGCTCTACCCAGGGCACGGAGCTGGAAGGAGGGACCCCTCCTTTCAAACCTGGAGCCAGCTTGTGCAGATGCTATCATCTGGTTTCATTGTTTCCTTGTACTCCTCCAGCTGTCTGTCTGTGACCACCTGTTGACTTGTCTTACACTTAGCCCTGGTCTACACTGGGGGGGGGATCGATCTAAGTTACGCAACTTCAACTAGTGAATAACGTAGCTGAAGTCAACGTACTGAGATCGACTTACCATGGTGTCTTCACCGCGGTGAGTCGACTGCTGCCACTCCCCCATCGACTCCGCCTGCGCCTCTTGCAGCGCTGGAGTACAGGAGTAGATGGGAGAGCGCTCGGGGTCGATTTATCGCGTCTAGACTAGACACAATAAATTGATCCCCGTCGATCCGGCCGGTAGTGAAGACATACCCTTAGATTGCAATCACTTTGGGGCAGGGACCATCTGTTGGTTCTGTGTTTGTACAGCACCTAGCACACTGTCCAGTTCCCAGGGAGCTATTGCTGTGTAAGGTTGTGTGGCTGCAGATGAGCGCTATTGTGGAAGATGGAGCAGATTGGACAAGGGAAGGCTGCACTCCCAGAGGGCTCTGGGTGTTGTCTTCTGTGATGTTTGCATAGAAACAATGAATTGTAAAATACAAGCTCCCATTGCTTTAGACCACAATGGCACTGTCCCTGGCTCTGGACTGTAGCACCAAGACACACTCTGCAGGGCTGTCTATACTGCAATCAGAGGTGGGATTGGCGCACACGTAAATGTACACCAGCGAGCTTTAAACTAGGTAACTCGAGTACTGATCGCAAGGACGCTCTGGCAGCACAGGCTTCAGAGTGGGCTGGTGATGCCTGCCCAGGATCCTAGAAAATTGCTCAGGTTGCCTGAAACTCACACTGCCACAGTGTCATTTCAAGATTAAACCGAGCTTGGGTAAGTCTACGTGAGCCGCCATCGCACCCAGTGATTGCAATGTACAGGATGCCCTAAATCTCTGTGATTCTGATGTCAGTTTGAGAGAGAGAGAAAGGAGGTTCTCGCTTTTTAAAACACTTTCCCCCCAAATGATTTAATGTATCAGGACAAGTTAGCAAATGAATCACACAGAAGCCGCTAGTTCTGTATTAAGCTATCATGAACGAATGCCAAAATGCCTTTTCGTTGGCAGTGAAATCCACCTTCTGGGAGATGTACATAGAAATTGTCGTGTCTCACACAAATGATGTACATGCTATTGCTCGCACTGAAAGGAGGTGGTATCCCAGATGTTCTACTAAATCTGGTGTGCGATCTTCACACCGGTACCAGTGCTAGAGTTCACAGCCTTCCCCTTGTTTCTGTACGACCTCACATGTGCAGCAGGGATGCGTTCTTGACCCAGCACTAGTGTGATGAGGTATTGACTCGATATTAGGACTTGCCATTACACACGTCAGAATCAAGGTTGGTCAAGAAGTGTTCCCCGACCAAGACTACGCTGGCAATGCTTCCCTGCTTGTGAAGAAGCCAAAGAATGTCAGCCCCCCTTTCAAGATTTCCGAGATGTCACCCGTGCTATGGGGTTGAACGTCTCAAGGCAGAAGACCAACGTCCAAGGACCTTGGAGCTGGGCCACCAGAACCCCCAGTACAGGTGAGGTCGTGCACCATGGAGAGTGTTGACAAGTTTATCTACCTAGGCTGCAAGCAGAGTTCAAATGGCTGCAGCAAATCAGACTTCCTCCAACCAACAGGTCTCAGTGCCTCCTGCATGAAGCCTATGTCTCGCTTATGGATGCAGAAACGTCTGCACTGAGACAACGCTCAGGATCTATCAGACCTATTGCTATACAGGTCAGAAACCTGGACCCTCTTACAGACGGACTTGGAGCAGCTAGAGGCATTCCATATGTGTTGTCTGTGCCAAATCCTGAGCATAAAGCGGTTTGACTTTGTGCAAAATGCCATAATGTTGCAGAGATCCGGCCTTCCTCAGCTCACCATGGCATGCTCTTCGGCCATGTCATCACGATGGACAAAACCGCCCCAGCACACCATGCTTTTGAGCTCTCCATCCATGGGCAAAGGGATGCACGCCCTGACCCTCTCCTGGCGCCAGCTGTGGGGCTGCTCCAGAGATTCATGGATTTACAGGATTGAGCCAGATCTGGGAACTTCACTGCATGAAGCCTGTTGCGATGCCTTCAACATGGTCACTCTGGCTGGTGCAACAGTCCCCAGTAGACAATACGCATTTGATGATGTTGATCATGATAGAAACTATACGGGATCCTTTGAAATTACGATAAGATTTCTTTTTTAATCAGCATTGTTAAGCCTTTTCAGCAGCACTGTATGCAGAGACTTCCCAAACCCTGTAAATAAAGCAATGAAGCATTCTGCCAGGGTGGAAGGAACTAAAATTCCTTTGACACTCTTTTAAACAACTCACAGTCATAATGAAAGAAATTAATGAGGTCAGACATCAAAGAATCCCAGTGATAATGCATTGTGTAGCCTTTATAATATCAATGGGATGGTATTACCAATGGTATCTCAAACCACAGTGACCTGTGCCAAAGGCTCCCCCGTCCAAAGGGCTACAGTATCAGAATTAGCAGGGTGAGGACCACTACCAGACATATCAGTAGGTTTGGAAACTCTAGGAGCAGCTGAGGAATGATAGCAATGATCACAATAACATTCACAATGTCATTAACCAGATGAACAAAGCCACAACTCCTGAGACAGAGACATACCCTACGGTGTCTAGCATCAATGATTTCACCCTCCAATCCCCAAAGGTGCCACAGCGATGGGCGTATCTCTCAACAGGGTTGGCATTTGTGAAGGGTCTCCTGATGTATCATTCCTTCCTTATTCATATTAGGTGAACCCCTTTGATCCCGTGTCATACTCATACCCATTTCAACCCCCTTTTCCTTAGCTTGACTTCCACACCCCGTAAGTTGGTGTGCCCCACTTTTCACAGGCTATCCTTTTAATTCCCCGTAGCTTCGTGAACAGTTATGTCAACAAGTCCCCACTGTAACTTGTGGTCATTGCAGAATTCCCCATGATTTTACAATTGAGCATCTTGGGGTAGTAATGGGCACACTGTGGCATATCTTCCCGAACATCACCCATTAACACATCTTTTACAATAGTCTTGCAACTTTACTGGTACAGGGTCAACCAGTCACGTCAACTTTTCAGGCCTAAGGCCTGACATGGCTAAGTTGAAATTTGACAGGCCTCAGACCTTGCTTTACAACCTTACCTATGTACCTAACACACACTTACCAATAATATATGCTTATCAATCCTATCCCCCTATACTACTATCTTACATATTCCCACACTTACACCTACAACTCAAATCTACTCATCATACCTTGAGTGCACATGGACTAACCACAACAATAGATAACACAATTTAATGAGTATATAAGATGCTTAGCTACAATTGTATTTTAATTAAATATTTTTAAAAGGTAGGAACAGATTTTTTTAAAAAACATCTGGGGTGGATTTTCCAAAGCGCCTAATGGAATTTGAAGAAAAAATCTCACCAAAAGTCAATGGGTCAAAAACCCTCCCTTGGGCGCTTTTGGACCTCTCTTCCTATATTCTAAGACAAGAGCCAATGAAGTTGCCATTCTCCCTTCCCTCGGATGAGGGAAGATCCTTTTTAATCCAACAAGATAACCAGGCAAGAATTAGAATCCTGGTGCTGTAACCTTATCAAATTACACAGTCCTTGTAATTGCACTAATTATTTCTAATTGCTGTATTTATTATTGCCGAGATCACATTAGCATGGTTCAAAATTCATTCAAAGCAGAAAGTCTCATAATATTCTACTATACTCAGCCTTTATGGAGACATTCCTGCTTGTGGGAGTGAGTGGTAAGTTGGTGACACTTTACACACAAATTATATAGGTGTAACTCACTACACAAGGCAGGGCAGGATGAGACCCCATGCATATGGACTGTGTGCACTGGAAAGGGAAGAGAAATGGCAAACAGATAGTAGAGGAAGGATGGTCTAGTGGCTAGGGCACGAGCTGAGTATTTAGGAGAACTCTGTTCAATTCCATGCTTTGCCACAGATGTCCTACATGGCCCTGGGCAAGTCTCCATGCCTCGGTTTCCCCATCTGCAGAATGGGGATTATAGAACCGTCCTACCTAAGGAGGTGTTGTGAAGATAAATACATTACAGATTGTACGGTGCTCAGATGCTCCAGTAATAGGGTCTATATAAGTATCATAGAAAGGACAGGGGGTTGATGGTTACTCTTCTGAGACTGTTCTCATAATATATGGAACCACACCCCTCCTTAGCAAGACAGCAACAGGCGATGAACAAACAGGCAGGTTTCCATCTTCTGTCAGTTACTAGAAATCACACCCTTTTGGGGAACTTTCAGTGCAATCCAGCAATATCTAACGGCTGTGCAGCATGACTTGCAATTAAATATCTTCAAGAGGGCTGGTCAAAACATTTCAAAACTTTTCAACAAGCAAAAGGGACAGTTTGTTTGCGGCCAAAACCCTGGAGCCGGCCCTGTGTGCATCAGAGCTCTGCCTAAGCCCCTGAGTCCTGACCCGTGACTCCCCGGTTGTATCAGCCATGAGCCTGCTATGTCCAGAAACTGACGCACTCGATGAAATGTCCCAAGTCAGGGGAAGGGTTTGTTTGGAAGCCGGTGTTCAGACGTACAGATTAACGAACGAGGGCCAGTGTAGCATCACTGACATCAATGCAGCGATGCCAATTTATGCCAGCGGGGGAGCTGGCTCTAAGTCTATTTTTTTTAAACCCCCCCCCTGCCGTTTTCATTCTGTCTCGCCAGAAGAACTCAAAGGGTGAGGATCGGAGATACAGATTCATCTGCTGATGTCCTTGTCTTTGTCAGAAATGACGCCAAGCCAGCTCCTGGACACATGGCTTCTCTGGCAGCCTCACATTGCTGGAAACACAAACGCCTGTATCCCGTTCCCTTTGCAGCAGGCCTTGATTTCCCAGCACACCCCGCTTCCACAGAAAGAGCCCTGTTGAGTTTAGTGGCTGGGGGATCAGGGCCGCAGGGTGCGCTGAGCGTTTGCACTCGGTGATGGACAGGGGAGCGTAATGAGCCACACAGGGGCCCCTGTTCTTCCTGGGAGGGAGGAAAGGGGTATGAGCAAGGTCAGAGACAGAATTCTTCCCCTGGGCTGTGTGGTCACAGCTCTTCCCTGCCGTACACTGGGCTAGACATCAACGCATAGTCTAGCCCTTAGGCTGCAACAGGTGTAGATTTAGTTTCCCAATTTCCAACAGTCTTTGTCACGAGGAGGGAGTCATGTTCTTCAGTTGCCTCTTCTGAGTGCTAAGGATGACCTCTGGGTTGCAAGAGCTGGGTGAATGGGCCCCCTTTGAAATTCTGTAATTCCTTCTCGGCTCTGTCCGAGGCCTCTCCTCAAATGATTAGCAAAACCGTCCTTGCGGAAGGTAGGAACTAATCCCTTCCAGTCACCGGGAAGAACATTAAAGTGGATGGAGAGATTTCTGCTTCGTCTCACTGGCGCAGCACGGCTATCTCTGCCTTTGCTAGACCTGTCCGATGAAAACAAATTCACAACTCCCCTGTGCAACAGCTTTAAACTATATAGCAACGAGAATGCGAAACGCGTTGGGTCCAGCAAGATAGGCTTGTTACATTTCCCTTGGACATGTTTCCAAGAATTTCATTTCACTTCTCTCTGCTGGAAGTGCCTGTTCTCCACCTTACCCTGATAGCTACTGGCTTCAGTGCGAGCACTGAGGTAGCACTCAACTCTGACATCACCTTTAAAGCCACCTGATCATCTGAGCCACAGCCTCAGGTGGTGCAAAGCGGTACAGCTCCACTGATGTCCATGGACCACCGTCCATTTGCACCAGCGAAGCAGCTGGCACTAGAAATTTAACCTGAGGTTTTTTTACAATCTTTCAAGCTTTACCTATGATTCTTAATAGATTCCTACTTTACTATTGCATGCAATAGCATATAAAGGCTATTTAGAGGCACATATCACTTAAAGCTATGGCTGAGGCACTAGCCTAGCACTCAGGAAATCAGAGTTCATTTCCTGGCTCTGCCACAGGCCCCCATGCAACCTTAGATAAGTCCCCTCAGGTCTGCTCCTGCTCCCACTGAAGTCAGTGTCAATGTTTCCATTACCTCGGGCTGCATGGCCCGGCATTTAATTTCTCTGCGCCTCAGTTCCTCATTCTCTGTCCAACGGAGATGATAATCCGTCCTTTGTCTGGCTCAGCTATTTAGATTGTAGAGTATCTGGGGGAGGGTCTGTCTCTCGTTATGTACCAGGGTGGTGCTTAGCATGATGGGGCCCTGAGCTCACCGGGGCTCTTAGCGACCGTAATATAACCAGTACATTATCTACTGTGGATGCTGTGCCGTCAGGGGATGCCAGAGTAAGTGTCCTATTTACTGCAAGGTTCCGGCTTCAGTGCAGCAACAGCTTCTGGAGAACTCAGAGCCACAGCTCTTTCTGCAGCCTGGCAGAGGTAAGATTTATGGCTGAGCATAGAAACGCAGAGCAGTCTAGTGAAGCGAACATAAAGAAGGGCCGTTAGCGCTCTCTTCTGTTCTGTGCTTACCTGATGCCCATGTCTGATTTAGCTCTTTTATCTCGGCTGCTGCTTATGCTCTGTTACCTTTTACCTATTTGTGGGCATAGTGTCTGTAGCGCCGCGGTGCAGGTGCATAGAAGAAATGCAGAAGAAATGTTTGTCACAGCACATTTCACTCCAGATTTCGTACAGAGGCTAAATAGCTGCTGTGCATGCTCATTATTCATCTTCCAGGAGGAGGAGCTGGAATTGAAAAGTGATTCTTTTTGCACCCTGCCTTTTTGTGTTCCCACTCTGCAAACAATCGCCTTGGATTGGCACGAACAATGGAGAAAAGTCCATTTTAAACCTGCATCCAACTCTTTACAGAGCCAATGGCATGTTTATATGGGGTGGGACGCTGCATAAGGCAGCCTGCCGAAGGGCTGAGATCCATCCCAACGCCACATGGCGCAGAAGCAATGAAATGAGCCACAAGGATCTGATCATAGAAATGTCGGGCTGGAAGGGACCTTGAGAAGTTATCAACTCTAGCCCCCTGCGCTGAGGCAGGACCAAGTAAACCCAGACCAGCCCTGGGGGTTTGTCCAACCTGTTCTTAAAAATGTCCAATGACGGGGATTCTACAACCACCCTTCGAAGCCTGTTCCAGAGCATAACTGCCCTGAGAGTTAGAAAGTTTTTCCCTAATCTCTAACCTAGATCTTCCTTGCTGCAGATTAAACCCGTTTCTTCCTCTCCTACCTTCAGTGGCTATGGAGAACAATTGGTCACCGTCCTCTTTATGACAGCCGTTAACAAATTGGAAGACTGTTGTCAGGTTCCCCCACCCCCATCTCGCAGTCTTCTTTTCTAAAGACTAAACTTGCCCAGTTTTCTTAACCTTTCCTCATAGCTCAAGTTTTCTAAACCTTTGATCATCTTTGTTGCTCTCCTCTGGACTCTCTCCGGTTTGACCACACCTTTCCCAGAGTGTGATGCCCAGAACTGGACACAGTACTCCAGTTGGGGCTTCACAAGGGCTGAGTAGAGAAGACAGTTACCTTTTCTGTAACTGGTGTTCTTCGAGATGTGTTGCTCATGTCTATTCCACAATAGGTGTGTGTGCTCGCCATATGCACTGTGGCCAGAAGTTTTTCCCCTAGCAGTACCCGTAGGGGAGTGCCCTAGCGACCCCTGGAGTGGCGCCTCCTCGGCATGGTATAAGGGACGCTGCGCGCTCCCCCCACCTCAGATCCTTCTTGCCAGACAACTCCAACAGAGGGGAAGGAGGGCGGGATGTGGAATAGACATGAGCAACACATCTCGAAGAACACCAGTTACGGAAAAGGTAACTGTCTTTTCTTCTTTGAGTGATTGCTCATGTGTATTCCACAATAGGTGATTCCAAGCTATATCTATTGGAGGTGGGTAGGAATTCACAAACTCTTGGGACGGAGCACAGCCCTGCTGAACCCGGCATCTTCCCTGGTCTGGGAGATGATCGCATAATGCGAGGTGAACGTGTGAACTGAAGACCATGTGGCAGCCCTGCAAATGTCCTGAATGGGGACATGGGGACATGGGCTAAAAAGGCAGCCGACGAGGCCTGCGCCCTAGTCAAGTGTGTCCTCACAATTGTCGGCGAGGGGATCCAAGTCATTAATGAAAATATTGACTAGCACTGGACCCAGGACTGACCCCTGCAGGACCCCACTAGATACAGCCTCTCTGTTTGACAGTGGACCATTGATAACTATTCTTTGAGTGCGGGTTGTTCACATACCTTATAGTAATTTCACCTAGACCATATTTCCCTAGTTTACTTATGAGAATGTCATATGAGACTGTTTCAAAAGCCTTACTAAAATCAAGATACATCACATCTTCTGCTTCCCCACCCCATCCACTAGGTGAACAACCCCGTCAAAGAAGGAAATTAGGTTAGTTTGGCATCATTGGTTCCTGACAAATCCACACTGGCTATTCCTTCTAACCCTATGATAGTCTAGGTACTTACAAATTGATTAAGAACTTGTTCTAGTATCTTTCCAGGTATCAAGAACTTGTTCTAGTATCTTTCCTGGTCTATAATTCTTCTCCAGGTCCTCTTTGATCCCCCTTTTAAAGCTAGGTATCACGTTTGCCCTTCTCCAATCCTCCGGGACCTCACCCATCCTCCATGAATTCTCAAAGATAATTGCTAATGGTTCCAAGATTGCTTCAGTTAGTTTCTTAAGTACCCTAAGATGAATTTCATTAGACACTGCCAACTTGAAAATATCTAACTTATCTAAATATTCTTTAACCTGTTCTTTCCCCATTTTGGCTTGTGTTCCTTCCTGCTTGTTGTTAATGCAGCTAGGAGTGTGAACATGCGTTATTTTGTGTGACGGATGACAGAAAATTAAATTTGAACCAGGTAATAAATCTTACATGGGCCTAATCTTTCTGGGAATGATACCTCAAGTCAAGTTTTATGTAAATGAAAAAGAAGACAGATGATCATATTCTAAATTATTCTAATCTTATTTATCTGCTCCCGTCCCTAAAAGTTTTAAAGTCCCTGTAGCTTCTTCAAAACCTTCTTATTATGGTCTAGTTCTAATGCCCATTGAAAGCAATAAATTGAATTCCATTGATTTCAATGTGCATTGGATCGGGGCCAATGAGAATTTCATTCATCCAATCAGAAAACAGAAGTAATGCCAAGTGATTTACCTCACCAATCACAAGTAACAAACTGAGCTCATCGTTCAAATCTTTAGTCTTAAGTAGTCACTAGTTTTGTTTGCGATCAATCCACAGCTAAAAAAACCTTGCAGAGAAATTAATCGAGTATGTCTGAGTAGCAGATAAAGAGAAGGGAATTCCACCTGGTTTGCAGACATTCCATGAGAATCAAAGGAGGCTAAATTCATTGGATAAATTATTCACTACAAATTGTTCACTTACAGCTCCAATGATTGGCTTCATCTTTGAAAAGAAAATACCAAACAGGCTTATTTTACTTCTGAATAATGAAAAAATCCAAACTTTCTAGTGAGTCTGGTTGAAAATGTTCTGTCTACCCAGTTTGTCAATGTTGAGTTTTTGTCAAAAAAAAAAAAAAAAAAATCAAACACTCAAACCCCCAAAGTTTTGATTCAGAAATGCAGCTGTGGTGCCTCAAGGAAGTTGTTGTTCAGGTGCTTCACACCCCCATTCCCCTTTATGGACCAGGTTCCCCAGCCGGACTGTATCTCCCAGGATGCACCACACCCAGGGACTCCCATAATGCACCACTTAGAGAGTCTGGCGCATAGGTAAGATTAAGGGCACCTGAACTACAAGCCTCATGTGGCAGCATGGAGTAGCATTATTTAATCAAAATGTTGGGGTTTGAGCTGAAATTTTTCAGTTTTGGGGGTATTTTGGTTGAAAAGGTGATTTTTTTTCACAGAAAAAAAATCCATTTTCTGACCAACTGTCATCTCCAGTTCACCATTTGTTAGATTCTCCCCTGTTCTCCAGCATGGAATTTAAACATCATTTTTTCTTAACTTGAAAATATCCTCCTGAATAAATATATACTTGCAAGGAAATGATAGTTAAGTGTCCCTTTCCCCATATTTTTATTTTCACTTATTTGCGATGGATATATCACCAAGGGCCTATTTTCAATGTGTATTTAATAATAATCAAAGAATAATAATTTATATTTCAGTAGTATCCATGTGACCACACAAAATCATACCCTGTTGTTACGTGGCATATATACTCCTAGTAAGAGACAGCCCCTAAATCAAAGAGCTTTACAATCTAAGTAGGCAGACCAGATGCAAGATGTATTATCAGTTCATATGGGGAAAGGAGGCACAGAGAGAGTAAAGCTGTGTCTACACTACAGACCTTACAGTGGCACAGCTGTACCTCTGGAGCTGCCACGCTGTAAGGTCTGCTGTGTAGCCTCTCTATGCCGGCTGGAGAGAGCTCTCCCATCAGCATAATGAAACCACCCCCAACGAGCGGCGGTAGCGATGTCGGCAGGAGAGCGTCTCCCACCGACATAGCGTTGTAAACACCAGTGCTATTGTCGGTGAAACGTATGTCGGTCGGTCGGTCGGTCGGTCGGTGGGGGGGGGGCGGGTTTTCCATACCCCTGACCGACAAAAGTGCTATTGTAGACATAGCCTAAGAACTTGTCTATACAAACATTTATTTTGAGCTGCCTGTCTGTGTGAACGCTGCTGTGATCCAGTCCTCTTTGAAATGGGACTAGCTCAAAGGACATTAATGAACTGCTAATGCATATGATCCATGTAGTTAGACTACAACTGGCTGGTTTGACACCCAGCTTGCAGCAAACTAACTGTTCACACAGACAAGCCCAAAGTAGATGCAGGGAGGTAGCTGGAGAGCTCGGAATTGAACTCAGATCTCCTGAGACCCAATCCAGTGCCTTGACCACAAGATCAGCTCTCTTCTTGAGCACACTAGTCTGTAAAATGCAGCCAGATGATATATTAGCAAAAAATATCTCTGAGCAGCTGCAGAATCAAGAAGGGCTTCTTAGAATTCTGCATGTGTATAAAATGGCAAAAAATTAAAATACAGAAGGTGACCCCCGTCCCCGGAAAATTCCTCTTTGTTTTTTGATGGTGGGGGAGAACACCGTTGTTTGGAAAAGGTAAGAGATGCTGACACCGTCCCTTCATTGTCAGCCTAGGACAGGAAGGAGTGGCAATGCAAGGAGCAGCAGAAAGGCAAGCAGAGAAGCTGCAGCTTTCACAACAGCATCTGGAGGAAAAGGAGCACACACAATACCTGGATACCCAGCGTCAAGTCTTATGAGGCTGCAGATCTTTGAATCTCCCAGAAAGCAGAGCATGGCTGTCTGTGAGAGGCAATGAAGCTGGTTGCCGACAGATAGATTAATCGATGTAAGGCAACAAGGGACCACTGCGGTCATCTGGTTTGACTTGTAGAACACGAGCCAGAGAATGGCCCTGAATTAATTCCTCTGGGGGCTCCTGGAACTTTTGTAGGCCACCCATTGGGAGCTGCTGCCACCCCATGCAACAAACACAGACCCCACTGTCTTCATTCCCAGAATGGATTGGTTAGCTGCTTATTAGCCTTGCATCTTCTTCCTGCTAAGGAAGGGCCCTGTCCAAAGCCAGGTGAGGTCAAGGGGAGGCTTTTCATTGACTTCCATGGCCACTGGATTATGGCCAGGCCGAGTTTGGCATTTACACTGTGTATTTTACGACGATGACTAAATCCTTTTATGATTCCTGTATTTCAGTTGTTCATGCAGCCGTAGCTTGGCAGATAAAGAGAGGAGCTTTAAAATCAGAACATGATGAATTAATTAGCTAACGTCAAGCACCCTGAAGATGAAAAAGGCTATAAAATATTAAATATAATCCTGATTACAGTAATTATTAAAACCGTAAAGAAACATTCTGTGGGATTTTTCTCCTTTGTTCCACATGTAAATGATTCTGCCAGTATTGAGGGAATCTTTCACCTCACAAACTCCTTTGTATTGGGCTCAGATTTGGACTGGATTCCTGTGTGGGTGCCAATATGAAACAATGCTGAGATTAATTCCCACAAATATTTAAAAAACAAACAAACATATGACATTTATACCAGATCCAAATATGATGTGTGGCTCTAATGCCCACTGTGCCTACAGCATATATTTTTCAAATCAGATTTTCAAATACCTTTGAATCACATTTTTCTTTGCCCTTCATACAAAATATTGCTTATGATGACAACTTTATTGTTGCTCAAATGATTCCTTTACTGACTTTCAGATCATAATAACCTTGTTCTCCTCTTGAGTTGTACTTACTATGTTTTTCTCCCTATGATAATCACATTCATTATTTCTCTCTCTTAAATTTTTTTTCCATAGTGATGTCTCCTTGACTGCAAGAGACAAATTAATTAAAGTATGGGTCGTCTCTTGGTGTTTGAAGCCCACAGTGTGTGAAATACTGAGCATTATTAAAGAACAAGTTTGGCTGGTTTATAATGTCTTTGAAAACGTAGATGGAAATTAAGCCGTGGATGTTTTTCTTTCCCCCAGTATTTATACAAATCTTTCTGAACATTGCCTCCTTTCCAATGGATACTGCATAGGTCCTGTTTTCCATTATTAAAATCAGTACTGTAAAAGGTACCACTTGCCCTGGAGTCATGCTGGCCTTGCAGCCAGCTGGATTACATTCATTGTGTATATATTCTGTAAGCACCACAAGAAAGTCAGATGTGTCGGTCATATCCTCAGCTGGTGTCAATCAGCCGTGTTCCTTATAGCATTTCAGCATATAGCAGCCGAGGGGCTGCTCTGTGTCGTTAAATAATGAGGCTATTTCTTTTCTTTGTTCAGAGCTTGTTTCCTTTGTGTTTTGTTGTGTATTTTAGCAATATATGGTTAAAATGCGCTTGCTTCCTGTGGCCCTTCTAGGAGGTAGTTTTGGCTGGTTTTCACTCCTACACCCAAATATGAGCTGTACTGATATTTCCAGGAAGAAAATAACCCTCAGAGGCGACATCTCTTTACAGACAGGCAATTACACATTGAACCACATTCAGGAGCTTTGGGGAGCAACCTAAATCGACCCTATGCAAATTGGAAAAGATACGTTGGCCTTATGCATAAGCTGCAAAAAGGGAACATTATGTGCAGCAGGCTGTGGGGCTCTACCGTCACACATTGGAGTATGACAGACGAACTTCTCAAGAGATGTCCGGTGTCTGGAAATAAGGTGTAAATTTTTAACATTGAAAGTTATTATCCATTGGAACAATTTATCAATTTATCAAGGTGGATTCTCCATCACTGGCAATTTTCTAATCCAGACTGGATGTTGTTCTAAAAGCTCTGCTCTAGGAATTGTTCTGGGGCAGGTCTCTGGCCTGGGCGATACAGGAGGTCAGGCCAGATGATCACAGTGGTCCCTTCTGGCCTTGGAATCTAGCGAAATCAAAGGCAGATAAAGTAACAGTCGCTATGACTACATGGGAGGCAGCATGGGCCCTGCCCACTCAGGATCCTGGGCTGCCACACTGCCCCCGCAGCATCATTATGATCATTCCTTGAGCGAGATTTGATCTTGCTCAAAGCTCGCGCGGGTTGTCTACATATGCTGCAATCACGCCTCCTGATTACAGCACAGACATATCCTGTGTGAATCGCACCCGGATCAGCGGGGCCCTGATCTCACTTGGGGCTCACCCCAGGGGCACCTCCAGGGATTAGCTCCAACCAGTCTGATACCCCCGTCTTTGCTTGCTCACCCTAGGGCCTCTCTCTCTCTCTCTCTCTCTTTGGACTTTGGTCACTCCTTCTTCGTGACTCGGCCCTCCAGCCCAATCACTCTAAACCTCCCCTTGGGGGGTATCAAAGCCAAACTCCGGGTTCCAGCCCAGGGTCCCTCTGCCCAGCAGCCACAATCTGCTCCAGCTCCAACCTTGGGGCAATTTCCCTGGGCTCTTCCCTGTCTTCTGGCCCCCCTCTGGGTTACCCTGGGAGCTGTCTCTACTCCCTGTGTCTGTTTCACCCCCTCTATGGTGATTCCAGTCTATAGTCTAAGGCAGTATCCCAAGTCCAACCCCCCTGGTCTCTTGCCTCCTCGCTAGGGAGTGACTGCAGAGGTCCTCCCTGCTACCCCTTCTTGCGCTCTACTTCCTGGTTTTATACCAGCTCAGCCTTCATCATCCACTCAACCTTATTAGCCCTGCCTCTCCTCCAGGTGCAGGCTATACAGTCAATTGGCCTTTGTAACCTGCTCGGGCCCTCTCCTGCTACTGTAAAACCACAGGACTCATCTTAACCTATCGCCTTTGTGACTTGGGGGAGGGGGCTATTTTTAACACAAGAAAGTATCTTGTGTCCTTGCCCCCTTCTCGCCCTGACCTGATGGCAGGCTGATTTGTGGGAGAGCACTCAGCCGACGCACTCATGGATACAGGGAGACGTGTATTAAATGTTTAGCAACTGCAATGTGATATTTTCTGACAGCGCTTCAATAAAAGCTGCAGAAGTGACTCTCGTTCCCTGGGAAGTCTGTGCTGAGGAGGGAACAAGTGGCCTCTACCAGGTCTGCTGGGGCCATTCGTATCTATCTGCATTAAAACCAAAGCCAGGCAGGAACTGTTATTAGCGGTAATTTATCACTGAGCTTCACAGGTGTGCCTGGGGTCCCAGGTGTTGCCTCTAGCAGGATTTGGATGACATAGTATTCCCATGGCTCTGGGGTTAAGGTGGCAGTATAGTCTATGGCTCAGGAGGTAGCTTAGGAACCAGAAGACCTGGGTTTGACTACAGCAGCCATGATGTGGGGCATGTCATTTTGGCCGAGATCCTCAAAGCATGCAGGCACCAACTCCCCGTGCCATACCTTTGAGGACCCAGACCTTGCCCTCGGGGTGGCTCTGTTAGCCTCCCACTCTTTGTCAGGGCTCTCTCTCACTATGAGTATGTACATCACCTAGCACAATGGGACCCCAATCTCAGCTGGGGCCCCTAGGCACAACTGTCATTCATAATTATTACATAGAATAATAGAGGACTTATTATAGGTAGGGCTGGTAGCTCAGCCAATTATTAAGGTTGCCCAACTCTTCCCATTATAAGACCCTGGTTTTAGTTACTCTTAACTGTGTCAGATGTTAACCATTTGGGCTGAAAATATTTCACATGGGGCAACTGACCCAGGATGAATAATTTTTTGGAAAATTTCAGCCAAGATGGTTCAGCTGTTTCCAAGAAGGAGGCTATGGAGAAATACAGGGTTAAATATTTCAGACAACCTTTGCTTTGAGAAGCCTTAGCACCCCCAGACTTTGGAGAAAGGACTTGAAATGGGGCAGGAGTATGCCATTTGCCATGCCTGTGAAAATCTGCCTCAATCTGGCCAAGTTATAGGCCTCTGAAAAGTCGCCATTTGCACATGCTCAGTAGAGGCTTGCTAGAGCTTCTCAGCTGAATTCTGTCGCTTCTGTCCACACTGAGTGTGCTCCAGCAGGGGGCTGACCAGGAATTTCCCTGCAACTGCAATTCCCACTGCTCTGGCCTGAACTGAGAGCAGGGATCCCATCTCTACTGTGTTCTCAATGCCATCCACCTCCCCACAGGGCCCAGGCAGCGTGAAGGAGGAAACTGCTTGAAGCAAACACAGAGGGGAGAAGAGCTGGACCTGGAGGGAGTAGCTTGAGACAAAGAGCTGGGAGGAGACTGGGACTGGTTGCTGGGAAAAGGGAAACTAGTCTGGGATTGCACATTGGAGGTGGAGAGTGGTGAGACTGGGACCGGCTGGGTCAGGAGACTGGGAGCTGGAAGGATGCAGAGGAAACTGGGATTGGTTGAGGGGACTGGGAACAAGTGATGGTCGGGGGGAGACTGAGACTAAGATGGGCTGGGCAAGGAGACTGGGACTGGGCAACAGTGAGGCAGGGAGAAGGAGAAGGAGGTGAGTGGGAGGGGAAACAGATCTGATGAAGAGCCAGGGTGCGGAGGGAGAACTGGGACTGGCTGGGCAGAGAGACTGTGGAAAATATAGTATGCAATCAGGTGATTAAGGACTATATCACCATTCACAGGCACAAAGGGGCTGAATTAAGGATGCACAGGCAACCTTAACCCTGGCATTTCCTAACTTTTGAGAGACTGACTTTGCCACCTTAATAAGGTTCTTTTAATGTTGGTGTTTTGTGTGTATTACATTATGAATTATGTCTGGGGGTTCACGTACAGTCTGTAGCTGGGGCCTCAACCTTGGCTTGGGTCTCTTAGTGCTAGTGTCATACAAAGAAATGATAATGTCACACAAGCAATGAATAAAAACCTCAGCCTTTTAAAATGATTCCCATATCCAGCTAATGCTTATTTGGTCCCCACCTCTCAAGTTGGAAAGTGTCCTAAAAACCATGTTTTGACATTAGCTCGGGAAAATGTCTAACATTTTGCGATTCTAGAAGGATGTTTCATCCACTAAAGCAAACGAATTGAAAAGTAGGTCAGTTGTCATAATGGCAATGAGAGAAGCAGCTTAGAGGCACCTTGAGCTAATCATGATCTTATTGAACTGAGCCCCAGTGGTATTATACATGCAAGATCCAAGTCTATTGTTGTGGACTCTATTTGTTGTATATGGCGGCTAGTAGTGGCTGATGACTGTGTTATTTTCTCACAATTATGGTACATTATCTAGTAAGTCATATTTAGGCTTGGAAGGTTTCAATTTTTATTGGTAGATGTTGGTAAACAGACTTCACCGCACACACCCAAACTGATGAAAAGATATTTCCATCAATAATAACCAAGACGTACAGACAGGTAAAGTAAGAAAAGTGCACTTGAGAAATGTATTAGACTTTAAGGCTATTTACTTTGTGTATTTTGACATGTGATGCAGTTAATTTGGGTTTAAACGGTTATAAAGCTTTAACAGTTTGAATCTCAAAGTCAACTGTCATTAATGTCTGACTTCCCCATAATTTCTCACAACTGTGAAAACTGAAGTTGATAAAAATTGGGGAGAAAATGCTTTAAAATGATAATTTTGCAAAACTGTGAAAATTTAGAACTGATACAAATCTTTAAAAGTGCTAAAAATAAACGTATAAAAATCAAATTCTGCCAAGCCCAGCCATACTAGGGAGATGTGGTATTGCATTTAAACCATTTTAAAGACAATGATCAAATTATATTGATGTAATAAAAGGATTTGGTCCTTCTGTAATTTGTAGTAATATCTAGCAATGCTCATTAAACAGGAAGTAATTGATTTACTTCATTCGTTTTTAGTAAGTAATTGATTTACTTAGTATTTTCAATTACAGTAATTCAGTTTAGTAAAAATAATGCTAAGTAATTCATTTACCTGGTATTTTACTGCTAGAAATTACCATGAATGCCTGCAAATTATTTACAGAAAAGGCAAATTCTTTCATCGCTCGTAGGAATGATTCTTTTAACAGAATTATTTATAGCAATGTTTTTGGTAGTGTGCCATTGCCACTCGAGCTGATTTGCAATGCAAAGGACAAGCACATCAAGGTTGCTGACTCCAAATGAACGATGCCAGAAGACCACATCTGAACCACTTGTGATCACATCACAGGTTATATATCTTAGAACGTGTTTGGAGAAACCTTTGGCTTCTGGACTGCAGAGTGGTGGATCATCATCATGGCAAATCCCAAAGGGGCATAGCCTCCTGGCTAACAGAGCGCCACCTGCACTGATCTCTAGCTGGGTCCTTACCATGCTCTGGCTGGATATTCAGTTTATGTCCATCCCTGCTGATCTTATCACACCACCAAAACTTTTGGCACCCATGCGATTGCCAGCCATGTAGCTACATTCCTTGGGATGCATGCATTGGACAGGTCATTGGGCTTCCATCGTACAAATATGAGTCTGTCCCAAGAAAGCTGCAAAACCAAACCATGCTGATGGAGGCGATTGCTGGGGTGGGCTTTGAATAACCTCATTTCTGATCTTGTCCCACCACTGAATACAGAGGAGTATTGACTTTTAAAACTCTTATTCCAAGAAGTGCAGTGTACTGTATTAGTTCTTTGAGACCATGATGCAGCAACACACTGACGTGTATGCTCAAGCTCCATTGACTTCAATAAGACCGAAGCCCGTGTTTAAAGTCAAGCACATGCTGACATGCTTTGCTGAATCAGGGATCTCTACCCACAAATCCACTGCCGACTAATGCCCTGACCCTGCAAACCTAAGTAACTTTACATATGCAAGCAGTCCCACTGAATTCACTGGGCTCACCACACGTGTCCGAGTTACTCGTACAAGTGTTCTGCCCTGCACTCTTAGTGCCCTTGCAGAATGTGAGAGTTTAAATCCCCGAATTCCAAGCAAGAGCTGCAGAGGAAAGATCCCTTTAAATACCAAAAGCATCGCCATCTGTCTTAGCAGGGCATGCTGAAAACTACTGTGAGGCACTAAGGCGGAGCAAAAATTTTCAGCGAAGCTTTCCCATGAAAATTAGGGATAGCAATGCTTTAAAAATGATTATTTGCACTGTGGTAGCAGCTCGGAGCCCCAGTCATGGGCCAGGTCCCCATGGGGCAAGGCACTGTATGAACAGAACAAGAAGACAGTCCCTGCCCCAGAGAGCTTGTTACAATCTAAGGTCTGGTCTGCACTGCACTAAAAACTTAGGTCAACAAAGCTACGGTGCTCAGGGTTTGAAAAATCCACCCTCTGAGTGCTGCAGCTATGCTGACCTAAGCCCCGGTGTCGACACAGCTAGGTTGATGGAACATAGCTCATGGAGGTGGTGATCCTACAGCAACGGAAAAGCCCCTTCCATCGCCGTAGGCTGCATCTAAACTGCAGTGCTATGCCAACAGGGGTGCCGCCCCATAACTATGCCACTACTGTCCTCATAGTGTGGGCTTGGCCTGAGTAAACACTTCCTTCCCCCACTCTGTCTAGATTGGAAGTGCTCTACTCTGCGTCTGTGCAGCACCCAGCACAAAAGGGCCCTGATCTTGCTCAGAGCCTCCAGGTGACACCGTCATGTGCTGTTGATAAATTGCATATCGTCAATGGCTTGACCACATTTTGGTTCACTATGAAATATAATCAAGAAACCAAATGCATCCGACAAAGTGGGCATTCACCCATGAAAGCTTATGCTCCAATACATCTGTTAGTCTTAAAGGTGCCACAGGACTCTCTGTTGCTTTTTACAGATCCAGACTAACACGGCTACCCCTCTGATACTTGACAAATAACCAGTGTTGGCCAAGTGTATTGGTAAATGCCAAGAAGAATGTATAGTACAGGGGAAAGGTTCAATACGATCCCGGTCTCTGGGAAGCCACTTGTGCAGCACTGTTACATCCACCTTACGCAGAAGGTGTGCGCCCCAAGTTACATGCTTCACTAGCAGCATTTCTAGGATGATTTTATAAGCGACACAGCTCTTTACACATCACTAAAATCCAACCCATCAGTTTGTCCCAATCCCCCAACTTCTTGTGCTGTTCCTTCCTTATCTTTGTTTTGGACACGAGCATTCCAGGTGCTGGTCTGTGAAGGTCCTTACCTAGCTTGTACTAAGGCCAGGTCTACACTACCGCGGTAGTTCGACGGCTGGCAATCGAACTTCCGGGTTCGATTTATCGCGTCTGGTCTGGACGCGATAAGTCAAACCAGGAAGTGCTCGCCGTCGACTGCGGTACTCCACCTCAGCAAGAAGAGTACCGCGGAGTCGACGGGGGAGCCTGCCTGCCGCGTGTGGACCGCGTCTGAACCGCGGTAAATTCGAACTAAGGTATGTCGACTTCAGCTACGTTATTCATGTAGCTGAAGTTGCGTACCTTAGATCGAATTGGGGTGTTAGTGTAGACCAGGCCTAAGACATGGAACAAATGTATTTGCTTATGCCAAATGCTGATTTCAGCAAATGCAAGGAGTTATGGGATACTTAGCATAAATGAACAGGATTATTGTATAGGCTAAATCACTGTTACAATATTTGTGCTTAATGTTATTGGTGCTTAATGAGTACTGATATATATATGGTGTGGATCATATATATTAATATAATATATCTTTCGCGAAGTCACCGCAACAGACATTAAAGCAGGTGAGGTACTAGAGATGCTAGCTAATAAATGAGTCCATTTGCCAATATAATTCAACGCAGCCTAATACAAAACAACTATTTTTATGCTGCACTTTCTAGATCCACTAAGAGTTTTTTTTATTTAAGTGAATAAACCCTAAACACATGCACGCTAAAGATCCCCCTCTCCATTTATTTATCACTCTGCTCCTCCCACCCCATCACCAAATGCCTGAAACAACTGGGAAGGAGCCGCTGTGAAATGCTGATTCTTCACATAAAAATAAGTAAGTATCAGCTCTTTCACATTATGAGGATGCTAAGGGAGCTGCATTGGCACTAGCAGAATTAACAGTGTAAAGTTCAGAAGCTGTCTCTCTTCTCCCACTAGTGCTAAAGTACTGCCTCAGTTTCCCCACATGTGAAGTGGGGATAATAATACTTATGACTGCTTACCACACAGGGCTGTTGTGAGTAGAGCAATGTGAATAATGGATTTTTTGGTTCATTGGCAATTTTGAAAAGTAAAAAAAAAAAGTGAAGTCAGACAAAAAAATAATTTAAATTTTTTTGGGGTGAATGGAAAAAATATTGCTTTGGGTCAAATAGTTCAGTTTTGTCTAGACAAATATTAAAATATTTTAAACATATTTGAATTGTTTAAAATAAAATTAAAGGAAATTTTGAAATGAAAATTTGTTTCAAAACAGAAAAATCAAAACACTTCATTTCAAAAAGAAACATTTAAATTTTTTAGGAATTTGGCTTTGTTTTATTTCCAAAACGAGCGATTCAGTGAAACCGACACAAACTCACCATCTGCAGTGTTGTCGTATCCGTGTTACTCCCAGGATAGGAAAGAGACCAAGTGGGTGAGGTGACACTGGCAGCTCCTGCTGCCAATCTAAGGAGCAGGTCTGGTCGCAGCCCAGGTACAAACGAATGGTTTGCAGTGAGGAAGAGCGCTAATAGCCGGCACATTTCGGGCTCAGTCCTGCAAAGCACTCAAGGGCATGCTTAACTTTGAGCACGTGAGTGGCGCAGCACCCACGGCAATGGAGCTACTTGTATGCTCCGTGCTCAGCATGGGCGTAGATGTTTTGCTGGATGGGAGCCAGAGAGTGCTCAGCACTTGGAAGAATCAAGCTTTTAGAATCTCTAGCTTCTGCATCCTGCTCTGTTCATGTCTTTGTTCTGGTTCTTGGTTCCCTTAGAAGGTTTAAATCTTCCCGGGATATTTAAGAAATCCTGAGCCTCGGTTCATGTTGTGCTTCTGGGCAGGACCGGCCAGTTCAGAGGGAGCCTTTTGGCTTGCATTTTGCCTCTGAGGACCAGGAAAAAGAATGTCGTTTCCAGATAACAAGCCCCTGACTGTGCACATAAGATCTTCCTGTCTGTCTTGAGCTATCTAGCAAGAGCAGTAGAGGGATAATGCAGACAGCAGAACAACTAGCCACCAGCATTGTTGGTGTCCAGCTCGCTGCTTTGGGTGTTTGTTGTAAATGTGTCCAGTGCATTCATGGCACATGCCTGGTGGTCCTATGTGTGTCCTCTCTGCCCTGTTGGCTTCTCCTGACACTTGGTACAGATGCATCCATTGTTAACCAGGGCAGACGTCCAGCTGGGAGATTCACACTCTGAACGGCGCTAGGCGCTTTGATGCACAACCTGCCGCCTGCACATCGCTGACCACAAAAATCTCCATTTTTGAGGCACACTCTTTGTCAGCATAACCTGAACCACTTTAGAGAAGGGAAGCCAAGCTGAGCTCAGTGTGTATTTCGGTAGGTCTTTCTTACTGTATCTTGTTTGTATTTTGTTTCCACTGGGTTCTCTCTCACACACACACTATCTGTCTCAGATATACCAATAGATCTAGATAGCTGTCGAGATCAATGATCGATATTAACAATATAGATGAACAACCCATAACTATGTTTAGGGACAGACAAGTCTGCAGCAAAGCCATCTATCCAAAAGCATGTGTAGGCCTTGCTGGAGCCCTGGGCTTAACTAACAGTATGAGCCAAAGGCTGTGAACCAGAGTTGGCCTGGGCTTGGCAGAACAGTAACACACTAGGTGACAGCTAACCAAGTCAGCACATTCCTGACCACAGAGAATGGTACAAAACACCCAGAGTTCTCAAGTAACTATGTAAATAAATTCTCAAGAGATGGTACAAGAACACACTGACCCCTCGTAAGAGAAGGAAGGGATGACAGGATAATGGATGAGAATGTTTTGTTCGATTCGAATTAGCAGGTACAAGAGTGGTAGCAACATCTGGAGTGTGCTACATAACTTGTTTGTATCACCCATAAAAGGAGAAGTCATAGGGGGGTGCCTTTGTACTAGTCTAGGGAACAGCATCCTGGTGTGTTGATTGAATGGGTACCATTGTCACAAGCATACATGTGTTACTGTATCTGTAACCACTGAGCCGGGGCATTAGCCCCAAGAATAGTCAACAATAAACCTGGCCGAGCACCTTTGCCACCGAACCAACCCTGTGGTCTTTCTTTATGAATAACACCGAGGTCTGCGGAACCAGCACACTGCTCTCTCTGCGCGTTCAGCTAACACCGGAGCTCCAAGAACAGCAGCACTAGTATCATTAACAACGCTGCAGTACTAACAACAGCATGGAAAAAAGAAGCTGGGGGAAAGGCTTGTGCATTCCTTCAGATGGCCTCCCAGGCAGTCACAACACACTTCAAGCCCACATCCGGTTTTCACTTCCACCTCCAGCAGATACCCCACAAAATACGTACCCCAACTTCATCAAACTTGCATCTAACGCAAAACCTTAACAGTGACCCCACAGTCTTTTATATCAGCTATATCGACAGATCAGCAGCTCTGACTGTCCCACGTGCCAGGCCTCTGGGAAGTGACTCTGCCTTAGCACGGCAAAGCTCACTATTTTTGTGCTGACGTGCGAGTTCGATGAAGTTGGGATATGCATTGTGTCAATGTCTTAAATTAAATTAATGGAGATATCCTATCTCCTAGAACTGGAAGGGACCTTGAAAGGTCATCTAGTCCAGCCCCCTGCCTGCACTAGCAGGACCAAGTACTGATTTTGCCCCAGATCCCTAAGTGGCCCCCTCAAGGATTGAACTCACAACCCTGGGTTTAGCAGGCCAATGCTCAAACCACTGAGCTATCCCTCCCCTGTCTGTTTTTCAGCAGGATGCTGGTTCCCCCCGGGAAGTGGTCATACAACAGGGCATCTTCATCCATGGAGGCCATAGGAATGGATACATATCACAAACGATGAACAGCACAGATCTAGTAGTGTGAAGGAAAAGAAGGGGACACAGCACCTTAGATAATGGACCTCGAGTCGCTGTAGTGAACGGTCACATACAAACCATACACTGAGAACAGTTACTCGCCCCACTCAGCATGGTGCTCTGTCCCCCACTAGTGGTGGCTGGGCCACAGATACAGAGAGATGAGCTTGCCTAATGGAGCTAAAAGACCCCAGCAGTGGAGGCTTGTGCTTTAAGATCCTGAGGTCCCAGGTTCAATCACTGCTGCCAAGGAGCAAAGCGTTCTGTGGTCAGCAGCCATGTTCAGTCCAGTGCGGGATGTAGGTCTCTCTTGATAAGCAGCACTTTCTTCAGACTTGCATTTCTCAGCCAAGCAACCCCCGCTTGCTTATGCCAGCTTGTCTCTCCATCTAGCTCACGGCTGCCCTCTGCTTTGTTTGTGGTGCCAGCAGCCTGCCGCTTTTTTGTGGATTTCATCAGCTGTCTTAGTCTATTGTCAAAGCCCAGTGCTGCTTCTCCTGTCTTTCAGCGTGATGCCCAGAATCACCTGTTCCTTTCTTCTTTGGCTTGTCTTCCAGCGATTGCCCATGTTCTCCCTCAGCATTCAAGTCTCAGCCTAGAGCGGACAACAGGAAGCACGCTCACATTGTAAAACAAGGTCAAACCGTTCAGAGAATAAGTTACAGAACACCTGCGTTTGCAGAACTCACAACTGGCAGCGAAATGATTCACTAACTACAACGAGGGCGAAATACAGAACAAATGTTCTGGTGCTCTAGCGTCTGACCGGCTCCAAGTCTTTCCATTGACTTCAAAGAGGTTCCGCTTGCGTCCGGTCCCAGAAGTCAGCAATGTTCTGTGGGGTGAGCGCGAAAGAGTGCTTGACCTAGAGTTTGTTATACTTGAAATCATCAGATCCTCTGCTGGGTCAATTGGCGCCATGCTATTAAAAGGACTGACGCCCATTGACCCCAGCTGAGGATCTGTCCCATTCTGTTTTCAAATGCCCCCTCCAAAAAACCCCAATGTCAGCTACTGACTATGGCTACCAAGGTGAAGATTTAGGCCTAATGCTCATAGTTTTCCACCCATAATCTATCAAATAGGCCTGGTGTGATGGGGTGTGTACCCCACACGGGCAAGAAAAGGGTTAATGTGGGCCTGAAAGGCCAACTAGGTTACCTGGCTGAGCCTGGAGGGTGGGCCAAGCTTAATTAACGATGAAACCCTGCTGGAGAAGGAGCTGGATGGGAGAGGAAGCCCAGATGCACAGAGAGAGGGAACAAACTCTGCAGTCACTCTCTGGGCCTGGAGAGACCAGCAGGGTCAAGGAGGAGGCCCAGGGGAGAGTTGGCCTTGGGTTCTCTCCTGAGTAGTCTAGCAGGATGCCAGGGGAGACATTCAGGAGTCACCAGAGTGGGGCAGGCTCGGTCGAAAGCCCTGACAAAAAAGGGCTGGGAACTGAACCTCCAGGGGGATCGCACTGGGGGGAGGCGTTCAGTCAGGGAACAGAGCGTGGCCCAGTTAGGAGGGACATACGGTCCGGCCCCAGGAGGGCGGAGTGGGTTTATGTTTACATTTGATGGATTGGGAGTTTTTTAGGGGATTCCAGGGGAGGGCGTGAGAGTCCCGGCCCTGAAAGAAGGGAGGCGCTCAAGCAGGGAGCCCATTCTTCCACACCGTGTAATGAGGTGACATCCTCACCAAGTACAGTTCCCAGAAGCAAGTGGGGGAAGCTGGCTACTGGCTGTCAGTAACGCTCACGGCAGCAGCCGGCTGAAGGGATAGCATACAGCACAGGTGTGGTAAGAACACTCAGTTGCTGAGGCTGGAAGAGATTCTCCGGGGCCCATTCCAGGACAGGGGCCCGAGGGCCTTAGTTATTTGTATTGTTCCTGAACAGGCTACATAGAGAGAGTGAACAACAGGAACTTTAATTGTCTCTCTATCCACAGAAAGGGAATCTGTTTTTTTTTTTTTCAAATCTCTATTCTCCAAAGTGCTTGTGGCAGTTGGACAAAATGCAAAAGACCATTTTTGCAGAATGGTCTATTACCCATAGTAAGCTAGGTATCCTGCAGCTAGCATTTCACACTAATTAAAGCAACCAGAAAGAAATGTCAGCTGAATTTGCATGTCCAGCCAGCCTGTAATTACCCTACTAGTGATTCCTGAAGTGAAATAAAAGAAAAATCCAGTTAACCAACATGCCACACGAAGAACAACATATGGAAAACTGTTTGAATAAAGCACTCCGAAATATCAATTTAATACAGAATTGGGAGAGACTGGGTCTGGGCTTGTATCTATCTGTATCAGAACAGCAAACAACTTAACTTTTCAGCCAAGCCAGAATAGACTGTGTTGCAACTCTCAGAGCCTGGCAAATTTCACAGCAGCAGTTGCAAGACACGGATTGTTTTGATTTTATGAAGGGAATAAAGCTTTTAAATTATAGGCTGCAGTCAGAGCATTCAAAGGTAGTTATATTTGCCAGAAGGGCATGTGATAGTTTAATTTGCCAGTCAAATCAAAGTAGGCTTTGGAGTAAAATTACTTGCTGCTGCAAAACACAATTTGATTTGATTTTAGGAGAGAAATGCCCTCTCTCTCTCATTCCTTGTTACAGCCGTACAACTGCCAGCCAAAGCAAACGAGTACATGGAGAAACGTCTTCAGACAATCACGGCTGCAATAGCATTTCATAAAAATTCATTTCTTGTGACACAGCCACTTTGGCAGGCTCATTTGCCCACCGGAAAGTGATCAGAAGCATTTTTCCTGGACTGCTGCAGTTAAATGATTAACATTCAAGTGGTTGCTGGTTATGGAGGATTCTGTGGTTAAATAAATGTTGGTGCCTTCATTGATTTCATTTTTACCATGTGTGGGGGCAGGGTCTTTTTCCTCTCCTTGGCAATTTTAATACGTTTCCAGAGCACTTGACATAATGATTATGTTTACTGGAAGTCTATTATTCAGCCACTAGATGTCTCTATGTCCTGTCTTTGGTAAACAAAAGACACAAGGCGGGTGAGGTAATATCTTTTACTGGACCAACTTCTGTTGGCGAGAGACACAAGCTTTCCAGCTACACAGAGCTCTTCTTCAGGTCTGTAACGTGGCATAGGTAATCGACCTCCTTGAGATGCAGATGGAAGAATTCTTCCAGCCACCTACCGTTGTCTACATCATGGGTTAGGTCGGCATAGCTACATCTCTATGGCTCCCAGGAGTGTGATGAGAGATGTTAGTGGGAATACATTTCTGGTCTACACTAGAAAATTAGGTCTGTTTAACTACGGCCATCAGGGATGTGAAAAATCCACATACACCCCAACTAGTGTTAAGCCGACCTAGGTCACTGTGTAGACAGCGCTGGGTCAACAGAAGAATTCTTCCATCAACTGAATTGCCGCCTCTCGGAGAGGTGGATTACCTCCGCTGACGGGAGAACCCCTCCCATCAGCGTAGGTAGCGTCTACACCAAAGTGCTACAGCGGTGCAGCTGTCTCGCTGGAGTGTTTTCAGTGTAGACCAGCCCTTAAGGACCCTAGATGCAGAGCAACAACAAACCACATTTTAGTTCGCTCGCCTCTGTAGTAGCTCCAAATTCTGATATAGTTGTCAGTAAAATAAACTTTAAAACTCAAAATCCCAGCGGTTGTCAGAAGCAAATGGACTGTTAGATCCCCTATGGCCACACCATTCTATACCCACAATTAGACTAATGAAAGACTAACAGCCCTAGCTACCATTCCCACTGAACATTTGGGATGTGCACTAATGAAGCACTAATCACTCTCTGTACGCAGGCATACCAAGAGAGCACAGCACCATGATCTGCCTGCATTACCGCACAATTCGCTTTAGGCAAAGAGGTGCTTTAGTATAATGTACACACTCGACGGTGGTATTGTTTTAAGATACTCAGACACAGAACAAACCAACACACACAAGTGAGGGTACGAATACAGTGAATGGAACTAGAAACACCAGTCCTCATTCTCGAGTACACCAAGGCCCCTTTAGTCCCACTTTAGTGTACTTCCCCGTTCAGATACTTTTAAACTAACAGGGCTAGCAAATTAGAATCAAGCCACCGGGCAACAAGCCCGATCAGCTATTTCATTAAGGTCTGCATTGAAGCATCGCCCTAAGACCTGAGCAAGGGGCAGCGCATAGTTGTCCTGCCCCTGTGCAGAGCAGAAAAGAGACGGCGACTCTTGGTCCCCATATCCCTCCTTGTTCTTAAGAACAGAAATCTGCACCACCCCTATCCCTGGCACAGATTCCTCCCCTCTGACAGTCAGGCTAGTTGGTGCATTGCAGGGGTGGCTCTGCCCACTTCCTGCCCCTGCCCTGCCACCCCCTGGACAGCTGGCAAAGCAGAAGCCCCATGGAAGCTGTTCTCCCTGGACCTGTGATAGATGTAGCCGGGGCAGAGGAGCAAGGTAACGTAGCATGGAAGACATTGGTCACTGTGGAGGGGAGGAAAGTGGCCCCTTACCCCTCTGTGCTGATGTATGAAGTTAATCAGAATCTGGCCCGATATGTAAAGAAAAACTGCAGCCATTAATTATCACTGCACTGAAGTCAGTACACCGAAAAAAAATCCATAAACAACGGTCATATTCTGATCCTTTCGCTCAAGCTGAATGGTGCTTTGCTCCACAAGCGACTGGAGGGAATGGACAAGGGATACAGGAGATCGCCAACTTTAGATAATTCATTCAAATCAAAGCTGTCTTGACTACACGTTGTTGCCAGCTAGTGTATCCTAAATAGCACACCTTAAATGGTGGTATCTGCCCAATGCCTACTGGCTACATGACCAAATAAGAAAAAACACCAGCGACACTTGAGATTAATCCACACCATCAGAGACCCCAGGGAATACAGGGTTATAGAAGCTGGCCTGCTCAGGGGTATGCTACTACAGAGGAACTTCAGTATGCAAGCTAGTTACCCTGAGATCTCCAGACTTTGTATCCCCCGTCTGCACTTTCTGTCCATTACTTGCATTCTATTAATAGACACCAGAGTAGTAAAAGCCCTAGCACAAAGGAAAACAAAAAGAAACTTTTCTTTTGCTCAGGCAGCAGAGTCCTGTGTCTTTGGAACCAAAGGCTCTGGGTGGAATACGTGTAGTCTAGCTAGTAACAATGAAGTATTTCATGTATCGCACGCTTGGTAACAACACGAGAGGGCTCCATGCTTGTACAACGAAACTGGCTCTTTTGTAAGAGAACTACTTGCAGCTGCAGCCAGCATTCTAGCCATGTGCACACAGACCGACTTCCTGGTGCCTCCTCCAAACTGTTCACCCCATGGTAACTTATGCTCCTCCCTTCAAGTCCTAGGTGGCTACATGCAGTAACAGCATCAACATCAACAGGACAATGACCCTGGCTCAACAAAGCACTTCAGCACCACCTTAGCTTTCTGCACCTGAGCTGTCCCATTGAATTTTTATGGGACCATTCATGTGCTTAAAGTTAAACGCGTGCTTCCATACTTTGCTGAATCAGGGCCAATAGTGGCAAGCTCTGGTTCAGCAACTTCGTGATACCCTCTTAGTACATCCCCTCAGGTTGGCCCTAATCATCTGCTCTTCTATAGGGAAGCAACTAGGATCAGTGCAACTGGAAAATATAATCCCCTCTCTCAGATCTGTAGACTCTTCTAACGAGGTTACCCACTGCAACATACCTGTGTCTGAAATGAAAATGTATTGCTTCAGGGATGGGCCAGGTTAGGCACTGTTCTCATGGATATAAATCCAGAGTCACCCTACAGGCTGCCTGATTCACCCATCTCTAACTGAGAGCAGAATTCTGGTCTGATGGCTTTAATATGAAGCGTAGAGACTTTATCTGGCATTAGTGTAGGAATGGCATCTTGCCCACCTCGATTCACTTTCAGCAGTTCCTGAGAAAAACATGTTGTTAGGTTTCCCCTCCCCCAGCTCTCCTCTGCTTGCAAAAGCTACAGTTGGATGTTTGCCAGGAGTGCGTGGAGAAATGGGTCTCCATGGTGGGCCTTCCGTTCCATTATAGTTCTCCAGCCTATTGCAAGTGGCAGATCAAAGAGCCCAGCCTATCAGAGCCATCCCCCAATGATTATTTCTGCTGCCTGACCTAGTCATCGATCACTGAGACAATAGACCTGTTAGTCTGATTAGAAGCTTGGAGACAATCCGTTTGAATGAAATTTCAGGCACATCCACCTACGAGGCCAGTAAGGAAGCAATTCTAGATGCAGGCAAATTAATACTTAGCTAAAGTGCACAGGAATCAGACTGTGAGAAGCAGGAGAGAAAGAGACTCACGCTTGGCACGAAGAAAGTCCTGTAGAACATAGGCACGGCTGTTACTGCTGGCCTCCAGGCCTGGCACTTCCGGGCTAGGGAGTTGCTAACTATCGTGAGCTAAGCAGGATGGATCTTGCTCAGAGCTTGGTCTGCGTCATGGGCTGCAGGGAGGGAGGCGTAGGACCTGGCTCTTTCCACTCTGCCTCAGGAGCGTGCCCAACTTGCAGGAGGTCTCCACTACCTTTGCATCAGCTGGACGGTGCAGAGAGAGTGGAATGGGGCCAATATCTTTCAGCTTATTATTCTCTTCCTTTTAGTGCATACATGAAGCTATTCTTCCTATGTTGAAGGCCTAAGTGGTGTGTGAGGCTTGGGCAGACCTGCAGATTTGAATAAATGTGGAGAGCAAGAGTTTACGATAAGCTGTATTATACTCCCAGTACATTATAGGCCAGGGTTCGGCAACCTTTCAGAAGTGGTGTGCCGAGTCTTCATTTATTCACTCTGATTTAAGGTTTCGCCTGCCAGTAATACATTTAAACATTTTTAGAAGGTCTCTCTCTAGATGTCTATAATATATAACTAAACTATTGTTGTATGTAAAGTAAATAAGGTTTTTAAAATGTTTAAGAAGCTTCATTTAAAATTAAATTAAAATGCAGAGCCCCCCGGACCGGTGGCCAGGACCCAGGCAGTGTGAGTGCCACTGAAAATCAGCTCGCGTGCCGCCTTCGGCACGCGTGCCATAGGTTGCCTACCCCCGTTATAGGCCATGAAGTAAGATACTATGCAACATGAGTAAGGGTGTCAGAACCTGGTTCTGTGTGAAGACTTCAAGATTTGACCCTTGGGGCCTTGTTCCCACTAATGACCCATTTACATGACCAGAGTGGTGTAAAGTGGCCTAAGGAGAATCAAGCCCTTAATATTGAAAATGCTTTCTTTTGTAGGTCATTGCATTATTTTACTGCTGATGGATGTTAGACGTAAGGAATGGTAATTACCAGGATCACTCTTCTTTGCTTTTTAGAAGACTAATGCTTCACTGACTTCTCTGCAGTCTTTTGTTACTTCCCCATCCCCAGGTGTCATCAGCTTTTCAAACAGAACTAGAGGTGGGACAGTTAGCTTGTTTGCCAGTCCCTAGCAGACATACCATCTGGTTCACCTATTTACTTGAACACTAGCATTTATGACAATGAGCTAAATTCAGACCTGGTGTAAGCACATGTAATTCTGGCCAGGCAATATATGTTGGTGTAGCTCTATTGAAGCCAATGGCATTATGCTAATTTCCATCAGATGAGGATCCGGCCCAGTGTGCATAAACACTTCACAAGATTTCTCAATTGCAAAGAAAAGGAGCAAAGAGAAGGCCAGTTTCTTATGTTTCATGATTGCAAATTGTCTAATGACTGTGGACAGGGATGAAACATGGGTCTCCAATATATTTTTTTCTTCCCGGGAAGGGGAGGTATAATTTAGTTGTAAACCTGAAGTCAGTTGGCATTTTCCTAAAAGCTTTCTGACTATAATGCAAGACAGGGTATATTTCAAAACCTCTGAATGTCTCAAATAATACAGCTGTATGTTGTATCCTGATGTCTGGAGAAATGAATGTAGCCATGAAAGGCTGCAAAAATCAGTCAGGAAACCAAGGTTTTCTCCCTTTATGTTTTTTAGAAGCAGCTCCCTAGAAGAGACCCAATGCTGCAGCCCTTCCTCCTGCTCCCAGTGACAGCAATGGGGGGTTTGCAGGATTGGGCCCTAAATTCACTAGTTGAGAGAGAGATCTCCCTCTGCAGGGTAGTCTACTATATCGGATTTACCAAATGCAAGGGTAGGGTGTCCTATGGCAGTGGTGCCCTGATTGAGAACACATACCCCTGGGGTACACAGAGGTCTGCCAGGGATACATCACCTCATCTAGATATTTGCCTAGTTTTACAACAGGCTGCATAAAAGCACTAGCGAAGTCAGTTCAAACTAACATTTCATACAGACAATGACTTCCTTATAGTGCTCTATATACTATACACTGAAATGTAAGGAGAATATTTATATTCCAATGGATTTATTTTATAATGATATGGTAAAAATGAGAAAGTGAGCTATTTTTCAGTAATAGTGTGCTGTGTATTTTTATGCCTTTTGTATTTTTATGTCTGATTTTGTAAGCAAGTAGTTTTTAAGTGAGGTGAAACTTGGGGGTACACAAGACAAACCAGCCTCCTGAAAGGGGTACAGTCATCCGGAAAGGCTGAGAGCCGCTGTCCTATGGAAGGACTCGCTGTAGCTCTATCGGGGAATGAAATGCCGGCCTTCCAAACAAAGGCTTACTCATGCTGTATCGATCCTGAGCACTCAATAGCAATGCCTGTAAAGTGCAGCTCAATCCCTGCTCTTGCCCTTTCCCCCAGCCGTCAGACTGAGACCAGAAGATGCTGCGGCTCATAAAAAAGACCAGCAAATTTCCGCCCTGCTCTTTCGTCTTAAAAGATGGGCGGCAAATGGCACTTCATCGTCAGGTTCAATCTCCGTGCCGGAAAACTGATTCTCACATCCCTGCCCAGCTCCGAACACATCAGCCCCAGACCCGGAGGTAGCTGCGTCCTGTGGCGGGGCTGGAATGACGTTATTAAGGAGACAAGCGAGCTTAGCTCGGGAGGCAGCAGCTGAGAGAATGAAGCACTTTGCTGCCCCCGTAGAGAACTTCATTTCCACTGCTCTTTCATCGAGTCATTAAGGGTTTCAATTTAGATTTCGGAAGCCTTTGCCCCTGCCCTCCCATCTGCAGTGAAGCGTGCCTGGAAGAGGAGAGTTTCAGACTATGCATTTAGCAGATAGCTGGATGTAGTGAGGTGAGTCACGCTTGCTTCGTTTTGCGCAGCGCCTGTCTGCTGATGGGATCTTTATGAGTCAAATTCTCGGCTGGTAGAACTCCATTGAACTGAATGCCTGCAAGAAATGTGGCCCAGATGGGTATGTGTGCGTGCATATGTTAATAGCGGGCCTTGTAAGTGGAGGTAGGTAGGTAGGGCCAGGTTCTCCCATTAGCGCAGGTAATCCACCTCCCCAAAAGGTGGTAGCTAGGTGGATGGAAGAATTCTAGCGCTGTTTACACGGGCACCCAGCTTAACAAAACCACTCGGGGGGGGGGATTTTTCACTCCCCTGACCAACGTAGTTAAACCGACCTATTGTAGACCAGCCTTAGGCACCTAAAAAAGGGATCCTCCGAAGCCAGGTGAGTGGGGAGCTGTGTAAGAGCTGGTTTGCCCCAGACACTTACCTTGGTATAGCGATGTCCCTCCGGGGTGTGAAATCCACCCCCTGAGAGACGTAGCTACGCCAACCTAACCCCCGTGTAGACGGTGCTAGGTCAATGGAAGAATTCTTAGCTACTGCCCCTCGGGGAGGTGGGTTACCTATGCTGCCGCTGCTGTGGCATTTGAGGTGCTAGTGAGATTCAGAGGAAAGGGGCAGAGCTTAGGGCCCAGATTCACAAAGGTGCCTAACCCCCGTTGACCTGGGCCGTGGGCCCCTCCGACCTCTGTGTGGGATTCTCAGCCGCGAGCCCTCTCCTGGAGCTAGGCACATCAGCCAGGCCAGCCCTTCTTCATGAAGTCAGAGAGGGAGAGAGGTTCCCCATTGCAGTCCATAGCCCAGCAGTCAGAACACTCACCCGGGCCGTGGGAGACCCAGAATCAAATCCCCAAACCACCAGGCAATTGGGTGTCCTCCCATTCTCTCCTCTTGCAGCTGTTCCCCTTTGTACACATAACTAACTAGTGAGTGGAGCACAGACTTAACCCTCCATCTGCCACATCCCAGACGAGTGCCCGAACCACCAGGCTTTGGGAAGTCAGGGGACAGACATGTGCCTGAGCCTGCTCACCTCTGGCTGTCTTTTTGCACGGCTCGATCCGGTGGGCGTGCTCTGAGAACACCAGCTGGCTCAGGCCCCACGGGGAAGAGAGCCTGGGAATACCTAGTCCGAGAATGCAGCTGGGGCTTAGTCAAGAGCAAGGGCCCCCCTGAGCAGCTCAGGAACTGGGGTGTGGCCATTAGAACCGAGGCAGCTTTGCACAAACCTAGGTGCCCTGGAGAGTTTAGGCTCCTCTGACGTCGGGTGGCAGCTGAGTGGTGGTTTGGAGAACGTCAATGGCACCTAAATGTTGGACTTAGATGTCTAACGACCTTTGTGCATCCAGCCCTAAGTGCCTGAGTCACTTCTGAACATGGGACTTAAGCGCTTCATTCATTTAGGCACATTGAAATTTTAACCATTGTACTTGGGGTAGTAAATATCCATGCAGATTCTGCAAGACTAAGATAAGTGTATGTATAGTAGAGCTGGCTGGCTGGGAGGTTCCCCCCTCCCATTTTTTTTTCTAAATAATGGCAGTTTGATCAATTTTTTTTAGCTTTTCCAACAAAAACTGAAAACATTTCTATTTTAAATTTGGGGGGGGGGGAATTTGGGGGGTCAAAAAAAACCAAAAAGGTTTTGCAGGAAATGTGTTTTAAAAAGGGGGAAAACATTGAAATTCCTTGCAAAAAGTAATTGGCCGCTCTTTTGAAGATAGATATCATCCTTACAATCTCAGCATGAAAACTGAATATATATTTTATACACACACACATGCAGATTGAGAGAGAGAAATGCTAGTATTCTCTAATGCGGAAAGAGACCAATGGCAACAATGCAATAAGTAACACAGTAAGAGCATTTTGTGTTGATACAAGCCAGGACTTTATCTAATCTGCAGGGAATTGTATGATCATTTATTCTCTCGCTGGCAAAAGAACTAATCCCATTAAAACAGCGTTCTGCACCCTGCTAGCAAGAGCAGATGAAGAACACATTTGGAAACCTTCACTATAGAATATTTAAACAATAACAGGCTCTGATGATTTAGTACCAGCTGGTACAATTCAAAGCCTAAATATTATAAGTGGAGCTTGAAAAACTGGCATGTGATCATGCACTTAAAGACTGTATCTTAAATTCATATGCACACGGTGGCCAAATTAAGATTGCACAGGCAACCTTAATTTTGGCATTTCCTAACTTTAGAGTGCTTGACTTTGCAACCTTAATAATGTGTAACCTTAACATAGCTTTGCGTGTGTAATGTTAAATAATAATGGTTTTGTTCAATGGACAATATAATTTTGCAGTTATAGGCAGCTTAGTTACAACATACAATCCCCTGAAAGTAGAGTGCCCTGCTAGCTAGCTGGGACCTTTATCAAGTGCTTGGAGACCTACAGATGAAGAGTGATGAAGAGTGCTATATAAGAGCTAGGTATTATATTTAAGGCTTTTTTAATGTCTAACAAAGTGTGAGGTGTGTTAAAATTCAGATTACAATGACTTCTTTTCAGCAGTGGTATAAAAGTACATCTCAAGGATCAACGTTTGGTACCCACAGCCGTGAATGCCAGTCGTCCCAACAAACCAGCCTCATGAGGGCAGCTGACTAAGATACCATTGGTGCAAGCCTTTATGGCAGCAACGCAAGGATTTACTGCAGAAAGACACCACAGCCATAACAGAAGCCAAGAGAACCTTACTTTCCTCCCTATAAATGCTGCCATTTTATATGGCCAGAAGAAATCATTCCAAACAGGCAACCAGTTATAAACCCAGACTGCCTTGACCAATTCCCAGACCCCAGTCCTACTCCCAGCTCATGTCTCGCTTTTCTGAACAAATCATGGAGCTAAAGGAGAACTTGTCAGGGACAAAGCACAGCAAAAAGCAGATGAATCTCCACCCTCATTGCAGAATTTGAGCCTCTCTCGCTAACACAATAATAGAGTCTGGGGGACAACTACCCATCCTATATGAGTTAGACGCCCCTCGCTGGTTGTTGAAATCTAGTGAAGATCAGCTGGGACCCCTGTTGGCTGATATTTGTACTGCATTCTTCAGTGGAGGCCCTGGGGATTCTGATGAACGCAATGGTTCAGCCAATTCTTAAGAAACCTGCTTTAACAATCTTGCAAATGACCTGCCTGACCCCAACCTCTCACTCCTCCTTCAGGACCAAGCCCAATCCAACATCCAGGTTCTAGCTCATAAAGCCCTTAATGGGTCAGGACTAGGCTGCATCTGTATCTGTGTCTGTCCAAGCTCCTCCGTTCACCAGGTGGGACACAGCAACCACAAAGATACCCAGAATAAGACTCAGGGCAGAGCTAAAAACAAGCCAGGTTTGATGCTAGGTTCTCTGCCATGGAACACCCTGCTAGGAAGTCTGCTAGTCTAACAGTCTCCAGCCTGGTGACAAACCCTAAAATCCTCAACATCTTCAGTTCTGCCAATAAAGTTTCCTAGATGGCTACAAGTTTGCTGCTGGGCAGGGGCACAGGCTGATCTGAAACTCCACAGTAGCTATCTCTCCCCAAACCCGGCGCCTAGCTCATGCCCAAGCCCCGGCAGGACGCTCAGACTCTGCTCCCCCTCGCTGCTCTGACCCTGGGGGTATTCTCAAAGGCACCTCACAGACTGGGCCTGTACAAAATGCCAAAGGAAAGGAACCTGCCTCCACTTGCAGCCTTGATCTCAGTGGCTAGCGCATTCAATGACATGGGAGACCCTCATTCAACTCCTCCCCCTCTGCCTGGCACGGAGCAGGGATTGAACCCACAGCTCCCGCCAGTGAGGCACGTGCCGTAGTCGCTGGGCTCTGGGGAGGGTCGGCAGAATTCAATTTTTATTGCGCTATAATTTTGACGATGTTTATTTTTAAGAATTATTTCAATTTTTATCCATTTAAATTTTCACTGTTGTGCATAATTATGGGGAAGGTCAAACAACGCGGGGGCCTCAAACAACAATTCCTTAATGACAGTAGATGCTGAGATGCAAAAAGTTAATGCTTGAGAACTGCTAAAAAGCTAATTGTCAACATCATGTGTCAAAGTATACAAAGCAATTGTCCTTCCATCCAACTCCGGTATGATCTCAAGCTGCAATTGTCTTGCTTTGCCTGCCTGCAACTTTCTATTACCCATAGAAATTATTATGTAAAGCCTCCGCTCAAATGCAATTGTAAGATCTGTAACTTGTATCCTTAAGTTCTGCAACCTTTTTGCAGACTTTGGAACTTCAGTGATTGTTCGCACAGCCTTTGAAGTTCTGTAACCTTTGCAAGCTCTGTGGCCTTTTCAGGTTGCCACTTGTATGAACTTCCAAGCTTTGTAATATCCCATGCCTCAGCGACAGTGTGAACGAGGGAGTGTGAACAAGGGAGTGTGAATGGGACTGGGCGGAGAGGAGCTGCAAGGAGAGAGGAGCCCGGAGCCCGGTGTGTCTGATATAATCTGCCCTGAGAAGGCAGTCATGAAGTACTGTAAAGAAAAGAAGAACCTGGTATGCATGAAAGGAACTGGTCTGGGAATGCTTCTCGGTGACGGACACAGAAAGGAAACTCAGTGTACGTGACAGGAGCCGCCCAGTTCCAAAATAAGAGGAAGAAGGCATGCACACAAGCCCCTGCTTCTTGACCCTCTCAGCAGCCTGGATTCGTGACCGCAGACAGACACACCAGATCTACGATGCTTCGGCTTCTCGGTCTCCATGCTGTCTCCGGTAACTCTCTGCCTGTGTAAGTGTGTGGGTGCATGAGGGTATGAATGCAGTGAATGTGTGCGTGTATGAATAAGCTCCATCTCTTTTCTGACCTAACAGCGGCATTGTAATAAAACTAATACAAGTGTGACCCTGGGTTGGTTTTTAGAGGAACAGAGGTAACAGAAATATTTTTCATTGGTTTGTGTGTGTGCAGTGAAATTAATCTTCACCGACATTCCCCCGAGAAAAAACTCATCCTGCCAAGCCTGGCTGGGGGGAATTCAGGGCGGGGGGTGGTGGTGGTGGGGGGTGGCGTCTCTTTCACTCTCTCCCGGAAAAGCTGCCCCACTTTGTATAAACAATTCAATAGTAATTGGAACAAAGATGTGTCCCCCCCCCATCCAAGGTGAGCGCCCAAATCACTAGGCCAGAAGGCCACTCTCATGCTTCCCTGCCCCAGTGAGGAGCAGCCCCAACAGGACAGATTGCCCCGCCCCAGCATATCCCCGTAGCTGAAGCCCTCTCCTGAAGGGTGGGGAACACACATTCAATCCCGGCTGTACATCAGGCCGAAGGGGCAACTGAGCACTGGGTCTCACCTCCTGGGCGAGTGCTTTAACCGCTGGGCTAGAGGGCACCACCACTTCCTCTTCCTCAGTGTTCCCTGAAAAAACACTGCCCTGGCTGTCGGCCCCTAGCGCTAGCAGAGGGCTCGCCACTGTGACACCTGAGTGGAATGAGGCGCCTCCCTCTGACCCAGCCTTCGGTGCCTAACTCCCTTTGAGAGGAGGGGTTGGGCTGCTCCCTGGTGAGCTTCACTGGGCTCCCCACTCTCAGGCGCCTAACTCCCCGCGGCATCGGGAGCCTGGGCAGCTCAGGGTTGTGGAGTCTATTCGATGGCAGGGTGCTGCAATGCTGGATCTACGCCCCTTTGCAGAGCCAGCCCACGGTGTAGAACTAAGAGCCAGGCCGCCTGTGTCTGGAGAAGCTCACACGTCGCTGAGGTTCTTTCGTTGTCATTCCCCTGCTTCCTTCGTTCCATCCCTCTCTCTGAACGGAAGTCATCGCTGTGGCGGAGCTCTTGACTTGGGTTTCAGGACTAAGATACTGTCATTTCAGATCAATAACCTAGCGCGCGGGGCGAGAGGTTCAGCTCAGCCTGCCCTTCATTACTCTGATTTACTGGTCCTCGGAGAGTACAACCTAGCACCTGTAGGCGGATTGCAGAGTGCTTCAGTAATTAGGGTGAAGAATTTACAATGGTCCACAGGCTGTAGGGAACCAAAGACAGAGACTGAGTGAGCACCATCCCCTCCATTTAACAGTTTATTGTTCTGCTGGGGGGATGCAGCTCGGTATCGTTCGGAGTTTAGTAGCTAGGATGGTTATTAAAAATGCTACAGGAAAGAGTTTGTCTCTCAGCGCTCGAGTCGTGCTGGAACACTCCACACTGCCCATTCTGGCCCTCTTTTGGGGAGCTAAAACGGTGCGCCGGTACTTCTGATCGTAATAAAATAAACGATTCCGTGCATCCTGCTGTGTGTTCTGACCCGTCTCGTGTGTCCGCCTTGGCTACAGATACACAGCAGCTCTATATCGTCACCACGGCCTATTTAGGAGCTTTTAGAACGTAGAGAGGGCTCACCGAGCAGGAAGAAGCATCTAATAACTGTGGGGTTTGGCGAGCGCTCAGGGCTTATGCTGCTTGCAAGAGCTTGGCTTTATTCTGTACCAGGTTCCACCAGGCTGTGCATAAGAACAAGGGCTGGGAAGCTCAGCCCTTAAAGGCACTGTCCGCACTACCAGTTACACTTACACCTTAGCACTTTTCACCTGTAAAAGTTATAACTAATGAAGCCACCCTCCCTGCAGGTAGGCACGCAAGTCATAGCCCCACTGTACAGCTCAGACACTGAGGCAGAGAGGTTAAGGCTTGTCAGAAGCTGTGTGTGTGAGGCAGTGCATAGCTGCAACACCCCAGCATCAGCACAGGAAAGGAATTGTGCCTTTGAAGGGCACAAGTTGCTCCCTGCTTCTCGCTTAGACTGGGGGATTTGTCGTGTATAATAGCATTCCCAAGTTTTAAATGAGTTGCCTTTCGATGCACGTTCATGCCCTAGGTCTGGGGAGCCTGCACAGGCACATGGGGGGTGGGGAAGCAGGGGAATTATACTCCCTTATTGCCTTGTGGCCAAAGTCACACTCTAGCCCTATGTACCAAACAGTCTGAAACTCCAGCTCTTGTTTCTGTATTAGATTATGTCTCAGTTATGTGAAACGAGGTCATGTCACTCAATGACCATCCACAGAAAACTCTTGATTCCCCAGGTTTATTCACTGGTCCCACCTCCCACCGTCTCAGGCAGATAATTGAGCTTCTCCTGTGTTTAATATCTATGCAAATGGACTGTAGAGTTGCTAAGAGCTTTCCGGTGCTCTCTAGTGGAGGGGTTTCCACTTGACTCAGCATTTGCAGTGGCATAGGAAGTGAACTGCGCTGTGCTCATAGGCTGGGGTGGATTGCTATGGACCCCTGTAACAGGGGGCTCTCTTTCCTTCTAGGGGCCCATCTGAGGATTAGCTCAGGGGGGCTGGAACAATGTGTATAGTGGGGGTGCTGAGAGCCATTGAACCAAACTGTCAACCCTGGATATGATGGAAACCACTGCTAGCCAGGGAGTGCTGCAGCACCCCCAGTTCCTGCATCTATGGATTAGCTCGCCACATGCTCGACCCTCCTGCCTGCGGTTGCTCAGCCTGTCGTCCCATCACTCGCTCGGTGGCCTTGTGCTCCGGGAGCTGCAGCACTTTCCTCTTCATGGCTTAGCCTTCCAGCCAAGTCCCACTCAAGTCCCCCTCTCCTTGGGTGTTATCAGTCTCCTTCCAAACCATCCCTGGCAGTCCCCAGGTAGGCTGCCCCAGTGTGCCACTGCTGCACTGCCTTGTAGGGAAACCACCTGGGCCTGCCATCTACACCAGCTTCCAAGCCAGGGACCTTCCCCCAGCAGCTCAGGTCTTTCCTTTCCCAGCCCTTACTGCTCCTTCCCTGGACTGCTCCCCACACTCCTGGGACAGGCTCCTGCTCTCCCCCCTCGTACCAGGGAATGTGTCTGCAGCTTCCTCACTGCGGGCCCCTTCCCTGCTGCCGGCTCCCGGCTTTATAGACACCCCCTCTGCTTCATCCCCAATTCAGCCTCACTGCATCCTAGCTCCCCTGCAAGTGCAGCCTATGGCTAACTGGCCTCTCTTGCCTGTATTAACCCCACCAGGGCGGGGTGCACACCCCATCACACCAAATTAAAAAGAAATGGACCAGATCCCCAGCTGGTGCAAACTGGTATGGCTGTGCTGACGGCACTCACATTCCCATCAACAGCAATGCCAACACCCACCCCAAGAGGAGCTGATACCCTCTTCACGCAAGAGCTATTCCCAATATTCTTTTAACCTGATTTTCCTCAATCTGTGACCAACTCTCCAGCTGTTCTCCCGCATGCATTCTCCCAGAGAACAGCGTCAAGAAATCCTTAACTTGACATTTTCCGGCTAGACCTATTTCATAAGAAAAATGATGCTGGTCCAAAATGCTAACCCAATTGTGCTTGCTCTTTCACCTCTATTATTAAATCCACCTCACAGGAAAAATATCAGAGGATAGTTTTCTTTCAGTGCCTTTTTTGTTAAGCCTTACGCAGGGGAAACATCTGGGTTTCATATGCAGTCTGATCAGACAGTGTTACTGGCTTGTCCCTGTCGGTTAGTGTTGCAATCACAGGTTTTATTTTAATTTTCCCCCTCCTCCAGGTGATGTACTGCCAACATTGCCTTTTTATTAATACACACTTTTCAGAATTTCAGATCCACGATGCTGACAGGGCACCACTCAGTGATTCTTCCACAGGCTTCGTGTGTGACCTTGGGCAAGTTAGTTCATCTCTCCATGCTGTTAACGAGGGATAATGCTTCCTTTTCCCCACCCTTTGTCTGCCTTGTCTATTCAGACTGGGGCAGAGACTGTCTCTTACTATGGATCTATAAAGTGCCCAGCCCACTGGAGCCTCTAGATCCTTCTTTAATAATAATAGCAGCTCAGCTGGACAAATATAGAAATCCTTTGTACGACATAATACTGAGCGTGTCTATTGCCATTGTACTGCTCCACTGCGTGCCCGAGCAGTAGGACTGACTGGAAAAAAATGGTTATTCACCTTCTCGTAACTCTTGTTCTTCGAGATGTGTTGCTCATGTCTATTCCAATTAGGTGTGTGCGCGCCGCATGCACAGTCATCGAAAGGTTTTTCCCCTAGCAGCACCCGTCGGGTGGCACCTTCATGGCGGTGTATATAGGTCCCTGCCCACCCGGCACCTCCTCAGTTCCTTCTTGCCGGTTACTTCAACGGAGAGGAAGGCGGGTGGGTTTTGGAATGGATATGAGCAACGCATCTCGAAGAACACCAGTTATGAGAAGTGAGTAACCGTTTTTATTCTTCAAGTGCTGCTCAGGTCGATTCCAATTCGGTGACTCCCAAGCCCTCCCCAGGAGGTGGGGGCGGAGTTATGGAAACGCTGACTGGAGCACCGCTCTGCTGAATGCTACATCATCCCTGGTGTGCTGGGTAATTGCATAATGAGAGGTAAAAGTGTGAACGAGGACCACGTCGCTGCTCTGCAGATCTCCTGGATCAGGATCTGGGCCAGGAACGCTGCCCAGGAGGCCTGGGCTCGTGTGGAATGCAGGGGCAGTACTTTTGTCATAGCATGCGCGGATACAAGACGTGATCCATGATGAAATCCTCCGGATGAGACCAGAAGGCCTTTCATCCGGTCCGCAACTGCCACGCACTCCAGCCACGCTGTCCAACCCGGTCGCTCTCAGTGCAGGCAAGCGCCCCTTGTCCACCCTCTTATGCCACTTGTGTGGCACCGGGGAGTGCGAATGGTGCCATACCGCCTCCACAGGTTTCGGTGCCGGGAAGCGCCGGTGCCGAGGGTCTCTTTGGCCAGAGTCCTTCCACGACATCATTTCATGCGTGGAGGCCGGAGCACTCTGCACTGAGATGCTCGGTGCCGGATCCTGTCAGCTGGAGCAGGTTGGGGACAGACAGCTGCCTCCACCAGGATCTGTTTGAGCCTGAAGTCCCGCTCTTTTCTGGTTCTTGGTCGGAACCTTTTACAAATCCTGCACCGCTCTGTCTGGTGCTCTTCCCCCAGACCCTTGAGACAAGAGTCGTGGGGGTTGCCTGTTGGCATGGGTTTGTTGCAGGTCCCGCAGGGCTTAAACCCTTGGGACTGAGGCATGTCCCGAACCCCAAAGGGGGACCAAATTGGTGTGGGGAAAAAAACCCCCATTCCTATCTAACTAACTAACTAACTAATCACTATAACTAGAAAACTTTTTACAAAGGCTAACTACAAGACATGGGGAAGCACTTACGAAGGCAAGTGATCGCAGTTCCAACGACCGTCACTGGTGGTAATAAGGAACTGGGGAGATGGCGGGTCGGCAGGGACCTATATTCAACTGCCATGAAGGCGCCACTCCAGGGGGCTCCACAGCCGACCCAACGGGGGCTGTTAGGGGAAAAACCTTCCGACAACTGTGCACGCGGCACGCACACACCTACTTGGAATCGACGTGAGCAACACATCTCGAAGAAGAATTATTGCTTGTAACCAGTTTCTTTAATGTATTAAGCTTAGTTTGCGTGTTTGTTTTATTTGTTCAGTAATCGTCTTCGATCTGTTTGCGATCCCTTATAATCACTTAAAATCTGTCTTTTGTAGTTAATAAACTTGTTTTTGTTTTCTCTAAACCAGTTTGTGGAATTCATAACTGGGGGGCAAGAAGCTGTGCAGATCTTCCTCCACAGTGAGGGAGGGAGCAAATTTCAATGAGCTTCCGGCTGTACAGTTCTCTGTGCAGCGCAAGACAAGACAATTTTGAGTTTACACTCCAGAGGGGGAGTGCACTTGAGTGTAGGGCAATCCCCGAGCTGAGTCCTCCCATGCAGAGCTGATCTCAGTGTCTGTGTCTTTCTGCAACTGGGTGTGTCCCTACCTGCGTGTGCTGGAGGACGCTTGAGGGCCTGGCTCAGCAGGGCAGCGTAAGGGAGCCCAGGCTGGTGGAATAGGCTTGCTCAGTGGTACCCCAGTACATCAGCTGGCACCCCGGAGTGGGAGATAACCCATCATACCCAGATAGATGCATGCTTTGCAGATCAGCCCATCCCGAGTGCTGGCTGTACCCAGATGAGGAGGGAATAAGCAGCCAGGTCTGGGTTAATCTGCAAGAACAAAAATCTATTCCTAGTTACATGGGCTAGCTCTTGGTTGACTAGTGACTATGTGCAGGCGAAGTGTGTGGACATCCACAGGTCGCTCACAGGCAGGACCTCTGGCAGGTAGATGAGGATTCAATCACCCGCATATTTACTATTCTCTTCTGAGTGAGGTGCATGCTGATCCCTTGGAAAGGAGATGCACGACTGATATACTTCAGCCTATCCTCGTGAGGCCTGAGAGCAGCAGCGATTTTCTCCAGGCTGAATGTGTATCGGGACGAAATGGTTTGTAACTCAGACATTAGGATTTTGAGCTCCCAGAAAGCGAATGCAACATCCAGGGGCAGAACAGGGAAAGGACACAGTAGCAAGGCTGCCGTCAACACTGCATGGTGTGCATGCATGGCACAGGCCTGCTTAGCCTAGCCTGGTGTGCGAGATAAAATATAGACGTTCAGCTTCAGGGGTCCCATTTCATGCTTTGTTATTATCTTACGTTAGCAGTTAACCAACGCCAGGGTTTTCTGTGCTGCACATACAACACATGTGGTGCCTGCCTGGCACAGCTCGCTGTCTGGGGAGCAGGAGAACTGCGAAAGCACCTAAGTGATTTTGGGTAGGTAAGGCAGCCAGGGAATGTGGAAGGGGGTCAGAGCAGGGTCGGCTGTAGGTGTTTTGCTGTGCAGGGTGGAAGACATTTTCAGCACATATCCCAAACCTAATCCGGCATTCAGCACCCTCACATGTGATGATGTGGTACCCTCACATGTTGGTGTCCCCCCTGAAGTCAGCCCCTAAAGCTGGTGCTGGGTCTGGGTGACTATAAGAGGGCCTGGGAGAATGTAAGAAGTTCTAACTTATAGCCCCTTAGGCATCACTTCTGAATTTGGCCCCAAGACTCCCCCACTCTCCTCACCTCCCAGGCCTTGGGGAAAGTTCCCCAGCAGGCTCTGATCACCCAGAGCCTCCTGCACTCTGTGGTGGTTGAGCCAGGTCTCCACAGCATAGATGGACAGGGGCCACCAAAGCCCTACAGAGACATCAGCTGAGAGCTCCAAAATAAAGCTGCTGGTTTGGCAGATTTACACACACACACACACACACACGCACACACACACACACACACACACGCACGCAATCAGGGGCTAAATGTGCCCATTACTCCCAAGGAAGAAAGAAGAAAGGGTCAGGATTAGACAACGTACAGACCACGTAAACAACGAACAACCAGGCAACCATCGAGCAACGGACTAACGTTGTCTCTGGAGTATCAGTCTATCCACGTCACTGCACTACTAATTGAGCCAAAATTCTCTGAGATGCAAGACCATTTTGTCAAAGCTTTTGTCTCATCACCATTCATTAACCAGCTGCCGGTTTTCATATTTTGGAGTCCGGTGCATGAATGATTAAAGCTCCCATTATTTCATGTCTCCCACTTCTCCGCTATGAGTTCGATGGCTATTGACGATAGGCCATCGAGCAGGTTCTAGAGGCAGTCATCAGTATTAGTATGGAGAAAGGATGATTTAAGATTTATCAGGGAAAGCTGGAAATGTCACTAATGAAAGGCCAAATGAAATCTCTCTAATGAGAGCCCTGAATCGTAACCAGAAACAGTGTGCATGCAGAATGACTTATCGTCCCACTCTTCTGATTACACGGCCAACAGAAATCATTTTCTTTTACTTGGGTACAATGCAGTTTAATTGCTGTCCAGATAGCTTTGTGCAAAAACAGAATATAAAGAGCGCATTTGAATAAGAAGCTTTTTTTCACCTGAAAGTAGGGTGACCAGATGTCCCGATTTTATAGGGACAGTCCTGATTTTTGGGTCTTGATCTTATATAGACTCCTATTACCCCCTACCCCCCGTCCTGATTTTTCACACTTGCTGTCTGGTCACCCTACCTGAAAGCGTTTTAGGAAGCACAGTGGCTAATTGATGCTGGACTCTAATAGCTATGCACAAAATATAAACTGCTGATTCAGGCTTACAGATGGGTCCAGATCCTCATCTGGTATAAATCAGCTTAGCTTCATTGACTTGAATCTAGCTCCTCTGATTGACACCAACTGGAGATCTGGCCCACTGACCCAAATGGAGCAATGCTGATTTACCCCAGCACTGGCGTAAATTGGATCTGGCAAACAATTTTTATGGGCTTGGCTCTTTACTCATGCTGGTAGGACCTTGCTCTGGGATTAGCCCCAGTGATGTCAGAGGGGCTATTTGCAAAGTTATAACTATTCGGTGAGAGTGGCAGAATCTGGCCCTCTGCCAACAGGCAGATCTGGGCCACCTGGTATAAATCTCACTGCCTCAATAGCTCCCACGCAAGAGCCGTAGCTAATGGTTTTGGTGGGGATCTAGCAGCCATTGTTGGCAATGCCATTGCTTCTCCTATGCCCATTCTATCCACTTCCTCTCATGCCCCAGGAAATGGACCCATCTGGAAATCAGGACTCTGCCATTGCTCAATGTGCCAAGTGGCCCTTGCTTCTCAGAGGCAGATGTTAAGGGCCGAGTCCTGGCCCCACTAGTGTCTAGATAAATGGGCTGTGAGTTTGAGTCCCGGGTGGGGGAGGGCAGTGCTCTCTGCTCTGCTGAGCACGAGCATTGCTGTTGTATAGCCACCACCACACTGTGCACATCTCCCGTTTGGGTGCTGGTCAGAGAGGCTCCCTGTCTCGATCTCCAAAAGCATGACGCCACCTGGTGCCCAGCATCCGGCAATGCTGCTCTGCAAACCGGACGCTAGCGTGGTGGTGCCTAACGGCGACCACACTGCACCCTCTCTCCAGGGACTGACAAACCCCTCCAGTCAAACATGACTGGCCCCCTGGCTGCTCCTGGGATACAGGTGGGACACGCACTGCCTACTCCTGCTCTAGGAGTGACGTACCAACTGCTGAGCCAACAGCGTGGTCCACCTTGTCCATTAGGGGGAGATATGTCACGATAACGTGTACAAGCGAGTCCATCTGACCTGCTGGGTGACGCCGCGCAAGTCATTTCCCCCTTCTGTGCCCTGGTTTCCCCTCCCACCTCAGGTCTGCCTTGTCTGTTCCTCAGGGTAGGGACTATCTCTTCCAACACCTAGCACCATGGGGCCCTGCTCTTGGCTGGATGGTTCGTACTGTAATAGTAATAAGTATTTTTCAGTCAATGGCAGATCTTGGCTGTGTTTTTCCACTTTTGCTTCTCCAGATGGTAGAAACATCTGAAGATGTGTGGTTCTATTATGCCAATTTCCTTCCCCTAATTTTCATAGCAGGAGGATTGTAATGATTTACGTGTCTCTCCCTAGCCTGTGATAAATTATGGTGTGTGCTGAAAACAGGTGCACGTTTGGTATGCCTGGATGGGTCGGGTGGAACTGCTTGTACAGTGTAGCCTTGAAAGGGCCATGAAATATTCATGACATGTTGCTTTTGCTACATATATAACATCTACCATTAAGTGTGGAATAGCTTTGGGTGTCGAGGAGACCTTGATTAATGAATCTGATGATAAAAACAATGAACAGCAGCAGGGGACTCATTCTCATGCTTCAAGCCTGGTTTCACACAGTCATGTTATGTGTATGATTTCACGACCGAACCCTGCTAGCTAGAATGGCCATGGGCCTGATTTATCTCTTACTAAACACTAGTGTAAATCAGGAGTCACTCCATTTTAATTGATGAGATTACACCAGTGTAAAACCAGTTCAAGAGGGTCCTTTGGGTCGCTCGTTAACACCTGTGTAATGTCATGGGAAAACGGTTATCCTGACTGATCATCTCATGCCTGCTGATGTAAATCAGGAGTAACTCCTTCGCAGTCATTGGAATTATATGAGCATGAAACTGGAGTAATCCAGCAGTTAATCAGGCCCTGGCTTAAATTAAAGAACCCTTTTGCTTTGGATCATTTCCCACCATAGAATCCTGCACTGTTTATTTCGCTTGTTCCATTTCTGCAGCTGATGTGACAACCTGTCCCTGTTACAAGTGGGTCACATGAGAGGCTGAGGTTAGCTTGGTGAATGAAACTCAGGGCTTGATTCTCAACATCCTTGCAGCTGGTGTGATTATTTACCCCCTGTGCAATCAGCTCCCATTGCACTGTGATAACGCAGAGGTTCTCAACCCGGGGGGCAGAAGGGGAATCAATCTTTCTCGGAGGAAACAGCGACCTGGCACACAGGGTCACAACACCACTCAAATTTGGCCTGTCTTTCCCTAACTGAGGCATGTAATAGAGTAATCTGTTTTTCACAAGGACTGAATGCCCAGCAGATCCAGCCAAAGTCAATACTCAGTCTCTCAGAATACAAGAGCCAGGGGACAGCCAATGAAATTAAATGGAAGCAAGCCGAAAAATGACCCAGGGAAGTACTTTTGACTTAATGCACAATCGGCCTGTGTAACTCACTGCCACAAGATATCATGGAGGCTGAGAATTTAGTAGGGTTCAGAACAGCCTTAGGCATTTTTACAGAGAATGTGAACATCTACAATGTAACTTTTTATCCTAAGGGATATAAGATTTCATGCTTTCAGGCATAAGTCAGGCCCTAATGGAAGGAATTTCCCTATGGGCCATTGAGGTGCACCATGTCACTGCTGGAGACAGGCCATCAAACTAGATGGCCCGGTGGTCTGAGCCACTTGCAAGGCATATCTCTACCCTACCTATCACTATCAAGAGGTAAACTTCAGCCTCCAATTGACCCATCATGCCAGTCTCCATCACCTACTTGTTACATTTTCAAACAAGCCCCTTTGTGCTCTCTCCCAGCCTGCCCCTCGTGCTTGGCTGGAGCTCCTATAAACACCCGCAAAACGATCTCATTATCCACCTTCAAACTAACACTCCTTTGCCAGGATGCCTACAAAAAACTTGACAACAGTTAGGCTGCCGGTGTGCTGAGACCACGGCCAATCACGTCAACCACTCTTGTCTCACTGTTCTTTGTACTCCCTTGTCTATCTCTATACACCTGTGGTTTCGTGTCTTATATTTAAGTTGTATATTTTTTGGAACTGCCTTTTTGTTCTGTGTTTGTACAGCGCCTGGCACCATGGGGTCCTAGCCAATGACTGGGACTTCTAGCACTATGATAATAGAAATACAATTATTAATTATTATTATTAACAATATGTTCCTAATTATAGGCCTTATCCTACACCATTGACATTAATGGGAGTTTTGCTATTGATTTAATGGGAGCAGTATCAGCTCCTATTTGACTGTCTTTGGGAGGGAGGAGGGATAAGAAGTAAAAATTTAGGGTCTGTCTACCCTACCCCAGCATAGCTACATCACAGTAGCTATGCTGGCATGAACCATAGTGTAGACACAGCCTACGCCAACCGAAGAGGTTTTGTGTCAGTGTAGAAACCGCCCCAAACACGGTAGCTACGCTGATGGAAGCCAGCTACCACTGACATAACTGTGTCTGCACTGGGGTGTGGTTTTTTTCACACTGGGGACCAATGTAGCTATGGCAACCTACTTTTAAGTGTAGATCAAACCGTAGCCCATTACTGAAAAAACTGGAGAGTAACGCAGCTCTCTGGTTCTGCTACGCGACTGTGTCATTAGAATGATATAGCAGAGTGTACAGACCTGTCCGGTCCTCCGTCGGGGTACCCGCGTCTCAGAACTGATGCCCAACTTGTATCACTCCTTTCAATTCTATATTAGCATGGCCCTTTGTTCAGCATAGTCTCTTCTTTGTGCTGTAAGGAAGAGACAGTAAAATACATCAGGGCAGAAGTAATGTCAAACCTGACTGGTAACCACATTACAAAGATATATGCCATCGGTCCTTGTTCCTGGGTGAAGAGAATTAGAACAAAATTAGATAACTTAAAAGAATCTTTACATGCGTCTGGGGATCTGGTACAGATAGTTCATTGTGAACAAGGCCTACAGATTGGTAGAGGTCGCCCAGGGCAGAAAGAAAATAACATTAATTTAGCCTTCAAAGAATAAAATACAGAACAATGCCATGCTTGGGAGGGAGCTTTCTGAAGAGTGTTTTCTTAATAAAACGTAAGTTTTTGGAGGTTGCTTTTCAAATGGAGCAATTACATGAACGATCCTATAGGAACAAAGAGGACTTCGTGCTTTCCCTGGGGGATAAAGGGGTTTCGAAACAATTCTAGTGATTCCAAAATAGTTGTGGTCCTGCCATGCGGGCAGGGGACTGGACTCGATGACCTCTCGAGGTCCCTTCCAGTCCTAGAATCTATGAATCTATGAATCCCTAGGTACAATAAAACAGGAAACATTAAGCATTTGGCTTTGCAATGGTACATTTACTTGCAGTGTAGTGTGCCGCCACTAGGGGCTAGATCCACAAAGGGGACCTAGGCTCAGTACTACAACAGCTAACCTGAGGCACACTGCCCCCCCGTGGAATTCACAGCCCCGAGCTAGGCGCCCCAGCCCCCGCCTAGACAATGCAGTAGGAGAGCTAAGCGGCTATGAATGGGATTCACAGAAGCCAGCACACTGAGCCAGAAGCCACCTAAGCCAGCCAATAGGAAATTTGGAGGAGGGGCTGGGGCTTAAGTCCCACCCATCAAAGAGAGAATGGTGCCCAAGTCCAGGTCAGAGGGAGGCACCTAGCTCCAACTGGGATTCACAGCTGTGAACCCTCTCCTGGAGCAGGTGCCTAAACCAACTCAGTCCATTTTCCCAGAAAAGCCAAGGTGGCTATGCCACCACCACTCTTACAAAGTCATAGCCCAGTGGTTAGAGCTCTCAGGCAGGAGACAACAGTTCATAGCCTACCCCTGCCTAATTCAGAGGAAGGCATGAATGCAGGTCTCCCACCTCTCTCAATCACGGCTAGTGGAGCTGTTCCACTGTATGAAGTACTTAAATATTCATTGAAGCAGGGACCGGAGCCTGGGTCTGTCAGGAGAGCGGCTCTAACCACTGGGCTAGACAATCAGCCACGTTCTCTCTCTGACCCGATGAATGTTTACATATTTGATATAAAGTGGAACAGCTTCAATATGAGAGACTGAGAAATCTACACACCAGAGTACCCAACAGACCCACGAGGAAGCAGGCCTCCTATGTTAAGCCCCTATTCCTCACCAGAGTGGGGGGATTTGAACTCAGGTTTCATACATTCTAAAGGAGTGCTCCAGCCACTGTGCTATGAAGGCATTAGTGCTGTTGATTATTGCATTAGGCCCAGCAGGTGGGGAAAGGGCTAATTTGAGGCTTCTACTGAGTACCTCAACAGCGTCAGAACTTCGGTAGCTTTCCGCATGCCTGCTGTCAGAAATGTAAGCACCTAGGACTCCCCCCAATGGAAATGTAGGTATCTAGGGACTACAGGTTCCGACAGGGTTAGGTAGCAGCTGAGTGGGGCTTTTGAGGATCCAATTTTTGGACTTAGATACCTAAAATGGCAGTTAGTTGCCTAAATACCTTTGTGAATTTATCCCTAGAAGTGTTTGTCTGCTGTACAGAGTACTAGACAGAATTTGTACCTTGGTAAACAAAAAAAGATAAAGCTGGAGCTCAAGGTGTGTGGAAGCCTGTTTGTTTGAGTCGATAGCTTGTAGTTGTTTTCTTTGGTAAATCTTTCTCATTTAAGAGAGCCCGTGATTCCATGTATCATAACATGTATCATCCACTCATCTTTACAGTACCATTGCTCCTCTGCTGTGGTGCACCAATGCAACCTTTATTAGCTGTGCGATGCCCTGATTTGTCTTCGGTGGCTAGCAGCTTAAGAGAAGTTCAGGTCCCCAGCACCCTCCATAAAGTGCTGCTATTTTGGACCATCCCTGTGGAATGTGCACTATGCAGTTAGGAGCACTGCACCACTGGCCTCTGGATGGATCCTTCACCTGATATGGAGCCTTCTACTATTAAGTTCACGGCTGTGAACGGCACACAGAACTAGGATGTAGGCAGATTTATTTCACTTTTATGTCTTTTCCTGAGTGGAGCGTTGCCCCAGTTTCTGAGAGCAGCTGAACGGTCACTGCTTCTCTGAGCTCTTGAATGACCATTCCTGTGTTATGGAAGCATTCCTGATCAAATTGCTGTCAAGCTTCAGCCAAACCTCATCCTTCAGGGTTTCCCAAAACTCGTAATGCACACTGTGTGCTGGGCTCATTATTAACCTTAATGACAGAAACACAGATTGCCAAGTATTACATTCAAACTCAGCTCAGAGGGTTTGAGATGGACACTCCCATATTCTTTCTTTCTTTCACACATCTGTGGCTGCAAGCAATGATTGGCAGCTGAATCACAGGCATTCAGCGCTGCTGATGGAACCCAGGCTACAAACCCACAAGAGATGCTGCTGTAAAGGAAGGAGAGACTGCGTAGATTGGAGCTGCTGCCTTCAGAGAGGAGCGGTGATACCGTCTGTTGGGGGGGGGGTCCACCCCACAAGGAAGACCGGGGTGTTAGGACAATTGCCAGAGAGTGGCACTGCTCCTTTGCCTGTGGATTCTCTACCAGTTTAACTCAGATGCCTGCCCATCCTAGCCTCACTCTTGCCTTTGGCTGCCTCTGCGCTTGCTGTTTGCTTCGCCCTCTAGGAAACTGAAAATAAATTCCCCTTTACAGACATGGCTACATTCGTTGCCATTATTAATTAAACTTCCCAGTGACGTAGGGTATATAAGGTGCTGTCTTTCCCTTCCTAAGGAGACAGGAAATGAGGGAATGCTGTAGGATTTCAAGTCTAGCAGACATTTCAATAATATTGAAAGGAGTTTCTGGTCCTACACCTGCCCTTCAATTCCCCTGACAATCTCTGTGGCATTTTACAGGCCTGTCTCCAGGAGCTGTGTAGGAAAACCCCATACAAATGGGAAACCACACACAAATTGCTGCCAAAACAAGCCAAGTAAATCAGAAGTCTTTCAGTGTCAGAGCTCTCAAAATAGCCATAAAACTCTCCTGACAGGAACGTGATCTTGAAGCTAACAATGTTCTTTTGCTACGGCATTCCTTTGGCCAGCCACAAACTCCAGAGTATTGGTACCCGCAGGAAACGGCTAGTGCTCAGCAGAGACCTGCTCAGTTTTTGTGCTCATTACCTATTGTGTTGAATGTTTACTCAATATTTATAGTACGGATGCCACACCCACAGATTTTAACAATTGCTCCTAGCTTTTGACGTACAGTAGAGGACTACTTAATCTGAGAGGAATTTGCCATCCGTCTTGAATTGGTATTCCAGAGCTAAATTGGGGGACTTGACTCTTGCTGAGAACAAGTGTTTTGTATGGAATGACCTGACGAAATGTAAATTTCCCTTCACTTCTTAGGCATAACTCAGAGTGCAACTATAAAGATTATAAACACTGCAAGGTTGTCTGTCTCTCAGTAGAATGGTCAGGAGGAGGATTAACCAAAGGAAAAAGAAGTGTGTGAGAGAAGTGTCCCCCATTCACTCTATCTGGAGTAGTTGCTGCTCAGTTCTAAACCATGGAGAGGACCTTCTTAACTTTATAAAAGACACTGTCGGGTTAAAAACATAACTTTAGTATTTCTCTCAGCTAGGACGAGGGAAACACCTTGGCCAGTTCAGTTTCTGATTGCAGGATGTTCTAACTTTCCAATTAAAATGCACATGAGAAATGTTGCAACGTTTGGCTTGCAAATGCTGTAGGTGAAGGTTTTAATAGATAACCCATCTTCATTAGAATAAAATCAATAAGATTTTATTGGCCATAATTTTTGTAATCTTATTTGTACAAACCCTTAATTCTGAGCCACATTTGACCTTGCAGTGTCTCTGGATTTTCAGAGGGCAAGGTGGCGGGGGGAGGAAGAAACTTTTATCGCTCATCTCCGTAAAGTGGATGATTATAATGTGCATACACATGATAATTACAGGGCTCTTGCTGACAAACAGAGGGTAATGATTTTCCTAATAAGAATGTAGGTGATCCAGAAAGAATAAAACTAAATGCTTATGTATTAACTTAACTTAAGTGACTCTAATCACTTATGCTATGACTTCTCCATAAGTTCTGTACTGTGATGCTCTTAACTCATCTGTGTAAACTGGTAGGCTATTAGAAGCAAGGTGGGGAAGGTAATATTTTCTATTGGACCAACTTCTGTTGGTGAGAGAGAGACAAGCTTTCGAGCTACACGGAGCTTTTCTTCAAGTCATCCTGGACCAATACAGCTACAACACTAAACTGGCAAGGATGCCAGATTTCCACCTTGCATTGTGAACTGCTGCTTTGGAATTGGACAATGTCCAGGCTTACGCCACCTTAGCATTTAGCATCTTGAACTATATTTTACAAGTTTGCTCCAAGAATTCTCTAACACATATGACAAAATGTGAGATTAATTTTGATAAATCTGACATCCCCCTACCCTGCCATGCACTGAAACTATCCTTCAAATTAGTGATCCAATAAAATTTCTATTTTCTTTGAAAGAAAAGCAGAGAGAGGAGGTATTTCTAACATTCTACCAGACATCTTCCCACTCTGTTGGCTGTTTTGGAATTTCCCAGCTTGCATAACTTAACGCATTCCTTTCTTCAGTTCTTCTTAATTTTATTTACACTTATGCTTTCCCCAAAACTATTAGTGTGTGTTCATACTGGGAAGTTTGCTCCTGAGATCCCACGTTTCC
>NW_020664483.1:387344-436246 GCF_002925995.2 Terrapene triunguis
TTTTGTAGGCCCCATTAGACCCTGAGCTATACCTGTGCTAACCCACAATCAAATTGCACCGATATCGTGAGGGCCTAATTTGGTTTTCAGAACCTCCAAATTGCAGAGCAGTTATCATAATCTCTGGATCTGCATGAAATGGGAAGAAATCATGAATGTCACAGCCTGGGTAAGTTTGAGGGACTGGCGTTTAACAAAATCTTATTTAGGAAGTGAGCAAACGCTGAGTTTCTCACCATGTTCTATGGCACTTTTTAAGAATTAGGCTGGACTCAAGAATATATCTTAAGAACTGTCCTATCACCTGGTTTTAAAGTGTCTGTGGCACTTTAGCATATTGGCTATTCAGAAACTTCCAAAGCCTGACTCCTGTAAATACCATTGATTTTTAGTAGGTCTCCTCGGGGGGGATCTAATCTATACAAAAAATTGGTGAATGCTTTAATTTTGTTTAAGTACAGTTATAGTATAGGTTTCAGAGTAGCAGCCGTGTTAGTCTGTATCCGCAAAAAGAACAGGAGTACTTGTGGCACCTTAGAGACTAACAAATTTATTAGAGCATAAGCTTTCGTGGGCTACAACCCACTTCTTCGGATGCATATATAGTTATAGTATAGTATGTTCACTCATTTTAGAGACTTTTTTCCTGTGTATTGCCATTCTTTATCTACTAAAGTTTATAAAGGTTAATATTTAATATATAAATTTAGCTTTCTGGTGCAGAATAGATGCTGTTAAGCTGAGTTTCAGGGGAGGATGAATGATACATTAGACAACTATTTTGCATACAAACCCTCTCAAACTCAGTGTTCACAAGATTATCTTTCCAGTCAGAATAAGAGGGGGAGGATTCTGTTTGTTGTGCCCAAGTTTTTTCCCTCCGAGCTCATCCCCTCCTTGCTCCAGCATTCCATGAGGGCAGCTGTGCCATCCCACTTTCCAAGAACTGCAGGATGTTATAAATACAGGATTATGAATTCAGTGCAGGGTCAAGCAGGAGGTTGGCGGTGGGCGGAGACGGAATCGTAAGTGATTCCACCTCACACTTAAGTTCCCTCACACTTGCAAATAACAAGAGGTGAAAACAGAAAAATGCAGATGAATTGAATTGTCTTGGATTAAATGCTGAATAATGCTTCATTTACCTCAGTGTACATAGCTCTTTATTGAAGTTCTTATTTCAGAAAGCACAGCTTCCCCGTATGCTCAACTCTCCTGGCACAGAAATCATGGAGTAACAGATTTACGAAGATTAGCCACTAGCGATTAAAATAGTGCCAAATGTGCTTTGTCTGTGGCGTCAGACATGCCACATGGCTCCCGCTGAACTGCACGGCATTTGGCAGACACTGGTAGATGGCCTAACTAGCAGATTTCTTTCATAGTCAGATTAGATTGTTCAAGTGCAATTTAGAATACTACATTGCTAGTGAAAGCATCTCTAACTTTCCACATCAAGCCAAGTGGATGGCTCAGATTTGGTAATGCTAGTGTTCAGTTGTCAATTGTCTTTCGTTAGTTAGAAGACTATATCCATTCTGTCAAAATCTTGTCTTTGCCTTTGTAGATTGAGACTGATATGAAAACAATAAATCCAGAGGTTGCAGAAGAAATTACTGCTACTCCTGATGGGACAGCGAACCTGCCTCTGCAAGAGAATATAACTATACAAGCAGGTATTCCTTAAACTCTTCTTCAGACTTTTTCCATGACACAAATTCTGACCGCAGTATGTCAGAGCGTAGACACTATTGCAAAATAAGCACAGATTATTTTTAATTGCTTTTGATCTTTATTGCTTGTTTTTTAAGTCTTAAATTTGAGGTCTCTGGGCATGCATGTTTTGCTATAGTTGGATTTTTTGAGCTTCCTGTTTATTTAAAAGACCAGGCCCATTTTTGTATTTATAATTAAGATTCTCTTACATATAACGCAAAGTGCATGTGGGTGCTTTAGATACTTATTCCAGTTACATACTGCAGCCACTTTTTCACTTATTGCAGAAGCAAAAATGTAGAACAATCTTTCCAAAAATTCTTGCTCCCCATGAAGGTAAAAATGACTACCCTAACTCCTTTCTATAGACATAGGACAAAAGGTGTCACTTCTTATGCTGGAAATGTATTCCAGGCCACAAGCTCTGTAAAATGTACTAAGAAAGCATCAATATCTTATGCTGGAGCATAATGATTTAAGAATCCAATGCAAGAGTCCACAAAGCATTCTGCATATTTTTACATACCAGAGGGTGATGCCTTGGTAACCTCAGTGCAAGCCCTCTGCCAGCAGGCTGCATTTGTGTTTGTGTGCTAGCAAATTGGTAATCTTTGTAATTTGCCCTTTAGTGAAGCAATAATTTCTCTTCTAAATTCTATGTTCTAATTACAGGCTGCAAGGGAATTCTTACAACAACTAATTAAGTTTCAATTTGCAAACTCCACAATACAGTGGAAAATGAGGCGGGTAGAGAGGCTCCTAAATAGAGGAGGGGCTACAGCCTTTAAGGTACAAAACAGAAATGAAATAGACAAGACAAACAGAAGGACAAAAGATAAATAGTGGTGAGGAGGGAATGCACATCCTTTGAACAGTCTCCTACGAAAACAGTGAAAGCCTCCTTTCTGGAGGCATTTGAGACTAGACCTGCTGAAGAGCTAGCAAAATACTGTAGGTCAGTGGTTCTTCTGTCAATAGAATCGAGTGTTTTGAACAAAGCAAGCAATGGAGGGCTGCGGTGTTGAAAGGGAAGGGGGTGCCCATAAAAGCTTGTTCTCCCTTTGCTGGCAGAGGTTGGGCTAGATGTGAAATAGGTTACCCTTCACATATCTAATTAAGATTCTAGTGACTGACTTTACTTTTTTTTCCTCAAGGCTTTCTGTGAGTTTGGCGAGGCAAGATTGCTAGAATAAGCATGCAATTTGAGTCATGTTGCTGCATAATAGTTACAAATGTGACTAAAATTCCCATAACATTCTAAGTTATCAATTAGTAGCCTGTGTCAGTTATGTCCTCCTCTCCCCAGGCCATATCGGCTCCATCCTACTTCCCTCTAAAAGTGTAGGAAGCCTTCTGCTTGCCACAATTTGTCTTCAGCCCAGTAGTGCTGTCAGCCCTGGAACAGGAGACTTCTACCCGGAGCTGCCACTGGCTTTCTGAACTCTGCCTCTCTTGGTTCTGTGTGATGTGGGCGCTGGAGCTGGGTATCAGATGGCAGTATAAGTCTAAAAGCAGGGAAAGGGTGGTCTGATGAACAGGATGGGCATCCCAAACTGTCACAAATCCATTTCCCTGTCACAGCACCTGTAACGGGAACTCACCATAAAGCTTCTGGACAAGAAAGTGTGCTGGGGTAAAGTAGTGATTGTCTCTACACCGGTCACTGTCTGTAGATGAATGGCTAGCTGGAGAATCAAGTGCTCTTAACCCAGCCAGTTACTGACTGGGCAATGCCCTCCCTCGAGGTCACTGTTCTACTCTGAAGCACAGAAGTGATAATGTGCAGCACATGGTGTCCTGGACACTTTCAGTCTCCCAGCAGTGCATAAAGATCAGCACAGATTCCAGCCAGGGTGTTCTCATTGTTTAAACCTTTATGCTACAGTAGCAGGGAACACTTTCTTCTTATTTCAAGCCCTGTATGACATAGGTCAGAAAGCTTAACGCCTGCTTCAGGTCCTACAGGTCTCTGAGGCTGAGCAAACAAAAGGAAGCAGAAGGTCTGCATCAGCATGTTGCATGCACTATTGTCTCAAGCTCCTGAGGAAAGCTACATTAAATAGTAACTCTTTCAGAGTTAATTGTAAAGCAGGGTCTGCCTAAGCTTGCCAGTCTTCTGAGTTATGGTGTAGCCTCTATTCACTGGCATCCAGCCTATTAGGGAGCAGCAGTGTCACTACTTTGCATACCATTCCTTTCAGTAAACAAGTGTTCTGACGGCTGGAGATGCTGTGTTTCTGGTGAGCTCAGGTTTGGAAACACGTGACCTTCTACAAAAGGACACAGCATTTAATTACATCTCCAAGCATGATGGAAGTACAATTCTTTTTTTGTTCCTAAAGTGGCAATGGTGACACCTAATGTCTCTGCCTCTGAGCAGCAGCTACCAGATAAAGAATCTTGGCATCTTCACTAAGCTTCACAGGCACAATTACAATTCCCGTGCAGAGAGCTGGTCCAGAATTCTAAGCAGTTCTGAACAGAAGCCTTAACTTCACACGAGGATAGACGTTAATCTATTCTGGATAAATTCCTGCAATTGTCAGAGATGATATTAAATCCAGTTTTTATGTTGCACTCCACATTTTTTCAGGTCAGATTTGCTTTCTTTATAAAAAAGGCCTATTTTAAGATATTTGAATGGGCATTACAGCCTTGTCAGACACTCTAAAAGGGATTCCAAATAGGAAACATTTTGTTTCAGGTCAAAGTAGTTCTCTGGCCTATGTTATGGAGGTCAGTCGATGATCACAATGGTCTCTTCTGGCCATGGAATCTATGAACTGGTTGGGCCTTTCTTCCATTTGCCCATAATGAACCTAACTGGTCATGATGACTGGTCTCAAAGCAGCCACTATCTTCCATCTGTTTATCAGTTCATCTTTATGCATCATGTACCCAACATGATGTAACTATTATGGACAATATACCTTGTGGTAGAAAAAAAAATCATTGTTTTTGAAAGCAAAGGAGGTTTTACTACTGCTGCATGAGACCTCCAGCTGGTCTCCCCCATTGAAGTCCGCCAAAGTAACTTTAAACATTCAAGTTAGAATTTCCTAAAAAGTCATGTAGCTTGTGTAGATTAGTTTCTCCATGACAGTAGAGGCAAATATTCAAGTTGTCAAGGACAAAGTTCACTCAAAGATCAGTAGCAAACCAAGTGTATTTTGAAAAGACATGACATTTAAAAAGTATATGTAGAAAGCTTCTCTCCATATTAAGAGAAACAGAAGTCTTTAAATTCAAGGCTTATTTTCGTGAACGTTTGTTTTCTATGAGCAACACCACAAGCCGGTTGCGAAGGAACTTTATTTCCTTAGCATACGACTTTTGGAATAAGTCTCTTAGCTTTTTGCGTAAAGCTCCCAAAGATGGAAGGTGATGGCAGTCTGGTATGTTCAGGAGGCTGCAGAAGAACTCATTCCACAATTCTGCATTAGGAATCCTAGAAGAGAAAAACAAGCACTTCATTACAGCGTCAGCATATCAAGACTGTTCTCAATATATTTAGTTTCAGTTGACCTGCTCAGTACACTTATTCCAGTTACAGCAAACAAGTAAGTTACCTACATGTAGAGAAACCCATTGTAATAGGAAGAAACAAGTGTATTGTCTAGTCATTCAGTGGCAACAAGTACAACTGTTCTGTTATGGTACTTGACTATACAGTTGAATTTCTTTCTAGCCCCCCTCTCCCCATAGAGTGTATTGCCTTCTTAAACAGGCCAATGTTTTCATCCCCCCAGGAACTTCCAACCCGGGGCATTTGTGGACCTTACTCCTTAGACAAGATAATGCAATTTAACTAAGCAACATGTTACAAAGGAGCCAGTCAAACTTGCTGACTGTCATGTGTTAAGTCTATTTGTTGTAAATTTTCCTTAACTTCTTGGAATCTGGCACGTCCACTGCTGAAAAGCAGTTTGTGCCAGAAAGGCTTCCTGCATCAAGTACAATGCCTCCTCCAGCAGCATGTGTGCGTATGAACTTGCCACACTTCAGCTTGGAATCGTGGGTTTTAAATCATCAGGAGGGTAACTAAGACACTTAAAAAGCTAATTCTATGTTATCAGCTTCCCCAGAACTGGGTGCATAAGATAAATCTCTCTAGCCATCTAAAACGAGTAGTTTTAGCTGCATTTTATAAAAAGGTTCTCCTGAGGAGCTCCCCTTAAGACGCAGTGAGACCAACCTTCTGAAGACTCCCTCAGTTTTCCAGATCCCTTCTTCATTTCTCACCCTCATGTAGGTGCCGAAGAGCATGCAGTATATTGTTCCAGCAATTCCAAAGTAATCAGTCTAAAAAGAGAGAGATGTGTCTATTGTGAAGAAGTCCAGATTAATGATTTAGCATTATTACTTAAAAGGTGATCTGAAAACTCACGCTGCTCAAGTATTTTGTGGAACATATTTTCTTGATACCTTATGATTTCAGCTGGACAAGTCATGTGAGCGGAAGTTGCAGGATCAGGCCTTTATATAACAATAGTTGTGATCTTAGTTATCAGTGGAAGTTACAGCAGATAGAAATGCAAACCTGTTTTGCTACGTCCATGCAGAATCCTGCCTATCAAGTTTAAGTGCTGGACTCATATCAGATGGCCAGAATTTAATCACCTAGGCCTGGATCCACAAAGAGACTTAGGCATTGCAACATTGAGCATCATGGCACCTAATGTTTAGGCACCTAGAGAGGGGGGAAAAAAACCTCAAACAAACCCAAAATCCCACATAAACATTACAATCCATGAAACCTGAGTTTAGCATCTAGGCTCCCTATACAAGGCATCCCGACACCTACAATGGGGTGGAAGTGCGCATGCTCAGAGGCAGAAACTTAGAGCTGAGTGAGTTTAGGCACCAACAGGGTTTGGCAGGGGTTTTGTGGATTGCAGGGAGCCTAAAACTGGGACTTAGGCTCCTAAATCTGTGATTTAGGAGCCTAAGTACCTTTGTGGATTGGGGCCCAAGTGCTCAGATTATTACATCTATGTAATCTCATACCTGGTAGTTCCATGGTTTCTGTGTCAGCATTTCGATACACTGAAATCCAGATGTCTCACACTTTCCTGTAAACGCAGTTCCTTCAGGAAAGAGTTTCAGGTCTATACTTTGACCCAAGTCAATGACTGTCAGACCATGAGAGAGACTGTCTATGTCACAGGTGTCATTATCCAAAAGCCTGCAGTAAATGAGTAAATGATTGCCACGTAATTATTAAAACCACAATACAAAAGGATAGTAGTTTTGGTGCTAAAGGGAAATACTTGCCTTTCTCCAAGTATGAAATTATCAGGTTTAATGTCACCATGAATGATTCCACAGTTATGGAGCTCTTCCACCATGCATAGAATTTTTACAGCAAAATAGATTACTAGTGCTTGAGGCATCACTTTTTCAGGAAGCTTTTTGTAAATATTTATGGTATTCTGTAAACAAAGATATGGGGAAAGGAAAAGAGACAGAATGTCAACCACACCGAAAGATAGCTTTACATAATATACATTGTAGCTCCATATTTGCAAAACAGAGTAGTGGAAAATAAACCTACAACACGTGTTTTTGTAAAGCAAAGAGGAACAATGGATTACTATGCATTGCAATGTATTTTAATTCCTAAAAGGTTACAAATATACCTCTTCAGACCACAAGTCTTAGTGCACCTACCAGTAAAGTTCCATAGTTGTATAGCTCACCAACTAATATACTTCCATTTTGGAAGAAGTGAGCAGAATAAAACTGGATGTAGAGATGTCGCACACTTGGTTTAAGCCTCTCCATCAGCTGAGATGCTATATAGAACTCCCAAGGGCTTGCAGGCTTCTGCACCTGTAACCAAACACTCCATATTAAATGGTGATATAATCCAATAGGTTTATCTAGTAAATTGAAGGAAGATGGGAAAATCTTCCCATATAATTACAGTGACCTGAGTGCTTGTGCATTTTTCTTTTCACACTAGATTGAGATCCCGTTGTGGGGTAGGAAGTCTGGGTTGGGGAAAGAGGCCTGTTATGCCTTTGAGAAACCATTTCGTAGTTGGGCGGGAAAAACCTGAATACCCTTGCTGTTAAGTGTACTTAGGATATACCCTGTCATGGGAAATCCCCAGACAGGGGCCCGAAGAAAAGAACAAAATCTAAAATAAAGGGTTGGGGGGTTTTAGAAGTAATTTCTTTATCCCTTTCTTTCTTTTTGTTAAAGCAAAGCTCCAAAAGGTAGCTAAAAACTAACAATTCTAAAGAAGTTAACAATCCACTAATGGACAGCTAAAGCTGCACCTCTAGCCAGGGGCGGTTGGGAAGGGTTTGTGTGCACAGCACTGGATAGCCTCGTGGCAGAGCATGAGGGGTTGCAGCACATGCGCGGGGCGAAGGGACACTGCTACTGAAGTTCTCTCATTAGCAGTGCAGGGACACAGACACACCTACAGTGGAGCACCCAGAGGGACACTGCTCAAAGAAGAATGTTTGTTTAGGCTAATTCACTACTTCCACCTTGCTGAGATTTAATATTATGCGTATCTCTCATTTAATGGCCTGCGATGGCAGGGCCTTGGTGCACCTTAGTCCTTCCATTCTCTGCCTGGTGGTGTTGGTGGCCTGTGATATACAGCGTGTCAGACTAGGTGATCTAGAACTTTCCAGCCTTGAACTCTATGACTGATCTTGAAAAAGTGCTCCAACCATTCAGCTCACAGCAATATGATTGCCTATATGGTTAGAAGCTTATTTCTATATAGATTGTCTTTTATTTAAAATAAGACTAAAATTGGCATTTAAGCCTACTGCAGGCAGTACACATCTTGCTTAAAGTGACAATTTATGACAAACAGCCATAGAGGAGGCTAGTACAACACTGGAAACCCAATTTCCACTTCACATTGAGTACTAGAACCAAGGAATCTATGTACTTAAACCACTATCAGGTAAAAAAAAAAAATCACATTTAAAAACTTGGTTTTCTCATTCTTTGAAGTAGAGGGAACGGAGAAGAGCTAAACAAAAAAAAAAGTATTCAAGGGCTGGAAAAAATGCCTTACAGTGAATTATGGGAACTCAATCGTTTTCGTTTATCAGAAAGATTGAGAGCTGTCTTGATTAGCACCTAAGTATATTCACAGGGAAAAAATACCAGGTATTGGAGGGCTCTTTAACTTCGTGGTGAAAGGCATAACAAGAACCAATGGCGGGAAACTGAAGACAGACAAAGTCCATTTAGAGCAGTTGTTCTCAACCTTTGCAGACTACTGTATCCCTTTCAGGAGTCTGATTTGTCTTGTGTACCCCCCAAGTTTCACCTCACTTAAAAACACAAAAGTGTCACAGCACACTATTACTGAACAATTGCTTACTTTCCATTTTTATCGTATAATTATAAAATAAACCAATTGGAACATAAATATTGTATTTCCATGTCAGTGTATAGTATATAGAGCAGTATAAACAAGTCGTTTATATGAAATTTCAGTTTGTGCTGACTTCGCTAGTGCTTTTTATGGCGCCTGTTGTAAAACTAGACAAATATCTAGATGAGTTGATGTACCCCCTGGAAGGCCTCTGCATACCCTGAGGGGTACGTGTACCCCTGGTTGAGAACCACTGCCTTAGAGGTTAGGCACGTTAATTACGCATCTCAGACTACTGGTTGAATTACTAAGGGACCTCAGCGAAGCCAGCTCTAAAAGTTATATGACAAGCTATTCAGAACCAAAGCCACTTACCTTTAATATTACTTTCTGGTTATTTTTAGGGTTCTTTGTATCCAGGACAGAAGCCTGATAGACATGAGCAAAAGCCCCTTCTCCAAGTAAGCACTCCACATGGAATGAGTTAGGACCTTTGGCAGTTTAGGAAGGAGATGAAAGATACAATAGATTAACGAGTTCTATTTACAAAGCTTTCTCTTCAGCAAAGCTTTCTAGACAGAATGAACTGGCCAAGCACATTACAACAGCACTGTACGTTATTGCTTTAGTGTGTTATAAACACCTTTACTGTCGTTCTCGGTGCACCCTCACGCTGTGTAACAAACAGGTATTAAATAAGTTTAAAACCTCAGAAGCTCCATGGCACCCTCATATTGCAATCACTATAATGCTTTCTAGTAAGTGTTTGGCAATTTTCTCCAAAAAAGGCCATAATTTTGGAGTTTAGTGTACCCGCCTGTAGCGGAGTGGCCACCCGCTCCAGCCCTGACAGGGTTAAAACCAGCCCGGGGAGAGGGCTGGAGGGCTGGGAGAACAGCCCAGGCTGAGTGGGAAGCAGGCTCAGTAGGGGCCACGCCCCAATCAGGGCACAGCTGGCCTGTATAAGAGGCTGGGAGCCAGGAGCTCAACAGTCTCTCTCTGCTTGTAGAGAGAGAAGGGCCTGGCTGCAAGGGAGCTGAGCAGGGTACTGGGAGTGGAGCAGGGCTGGGGGAAGGCTAGAGGAGCTGGGGAGCTTCAGCCTGGAAAACCCCCAGGCTGCGGGCCTAGCTGAGGGCCTAAGACCAGTACTGGGGCTGCAGAGGGGCAGCCCACCTATAGAGAGAGGCAGCAGGTCCAGCCCAACCTTGCCTGTGATGAGTGGCATATACTGCAGTCTGCCCCAGGGAGTGGGGCTAGATGGTGGCTGGCAGTAGCCATACACTGAGGCGAGGTGGGGTTAGTGGGTAGGGGTTCCCCTGGGGGCGGGGGAGACCCTGAGACTGAGGGGTTCTGCAAGGGGGGCAGAAACCCAGTGAAGGGGCACCGGGGTCCTGGGAGGGACACGGGGGCCAGAGTGAGGTAAGGCGGATCACCGGCCTGCAGAGGGCGCTCCTGGCTGGAAAATGAGCTAATTCCAGAGGACGACCAGCAGGAGGCGCCACAGGGGTGAGTCCAACCCTACACACATCCACATCATACATCACTTGCAAGCTTATTTTATGTATGTTTAGAGGTGGTATGATGTGGAGCTGTCAAGGGGTGAGGAAACAAGGTGAAACAATGGTATCCAAAATGAGTTTCATTGTTTGCAGTTCCAGAAATATTGCAATGTGACTATGTCTACAGTTTTTACTGCTTAATTTCAACACCTTAAGGTGGTGTTTTATTGGTCAAAGCTACCAAATGACAATGTATTAAGAGATTTTTTTTTTTACTGGTTTTGCATGGACAAGTATTCTCCCCCCGACCCCACCCCCGAAATGATGCACCTGTTTAGCATGTGGCAAAAAATGGCAAATAGCAGCATTTTGCAATATACCAACATGAAATATTTTCACGTGGCATATTCTTAATTGTTGAAGTGTCTCACTAGTGATTATAAGTTATCCATATTTTCAGCTGAAGTTTGCTAACAAGATCAGTCTGGCACTGAAGGTTGTGCACCAGTAGCAGCAAATTGTACTGCATAGTCCAAAATATGTATATCGTTAGTATATATGAAGTTATGAGATTTTGCTGTATGGTTGTTACAGAAATATGTTGTAAGTTTGAGAGTCTCCACTGCTAGTTCTCCAGTGACAACAAAGGAGATGATCCACTCCCCGGAGGGTGTTAAATGACCATTAATCAGCAGGGGAATTGTGATCAAGGGATTTACAATGCTGTAAGAGGACTGGGCAAGCATCACACAAAAGGAGGATGGCTCAACTCTGTGACTCAGCAAAGCCCACCAGGACTGGTCTGGGCTGGTGTCGTCCAGGCACATGGGCTGAGGATATAAAATAGGGGACAATGGCATCATGCTTTTGCCGTTCTACTTCCCCACTTACACTAGAAGCAACAAGAACGCTGGGAAGACAAAGACTTGAGACTGGTCCCAGGCTCAAAGGGGAAGCTTGTGTACTAAGAACTATAATCTACCCGCAGCATTGAGTGAGTTGAGAATAATTGCTTGATCCAAATATTGCCTAGTCTAATAAGGTTTCAGATTTAGATTGTACACTTACTTTTTATTTTCTTTGGTAATTATCTCTGACCTTTTGTGCCTATCACTTATAATCTATCTTTCTGTAGTTAATAAATCTGTTTTATATTTTAACTAAAATAGTGTGTTTTGCTTGAAGTGCTTGAGAAATCTCAGCTCAGTTTACAAAGGCTGGTGTGTGTCCTCTCCACATTGAGGGAGGGGCAGACTGGGTAATAAACTTACACTGGTCAGGCTTCTGACCAGGGCAAGACGGTACAGTCCTGGGGTACAAGGCTGGAGGCTTGGGAGATTTGCTGCTGCCTTTCTCTGTGTGATTCGTGAATGGCTCAGGGAGCATTCATGCAATCTAGCTGGATGTGGAGCTCCCCATGCTGTTGTATTGAGTGATAACAGGGCGGGAAGGGTTTGATGCTTGTCACTAGCAAAGCACTGTGTGAGACAGCCCAGGCTGGAGAGTTAAGGAGGCACAGGGGTCCCACAGTCCCAGGTTATACCCTGGGGATCCCATCACACTTGTGCACAATGAAAAATGGTGGTGGTAATTCTAACAATATACTTTGGGAATTTTACTTCATATGCTGTAACTTCCACGTAGAAGACATGGAGGATACAAGCCCCTTGAAGCTTACATCAAAGAGAAAAGACTCTCCACAAATATTGAAAAAAATCTACACTATCTCATTTACAGTGTTGCAGCTAAATCAGGGTAGTCTTCCAGTGAAGACACTCTAAGCTGATGGGGGAGACCTCTTCCGTCGACGTAATAACTCTTGCCTCTGCGAGAGGCAGTAGCTATCTTGGCAGGAAAAGCTCTCCTGCTAACACAGCGCTGTCTACACCGGCGCTTAGGTCGGTCTAGCTTACATTCACACCCCTGAACGACACAAGTTATACCGAAGAAATTCATAGTGTAGACGTAGCCTTAGTCACCCAATGGGACCCATCCTTTTGTCCCTTTTCCATGCTGATGGAACAATGAGAAGAACAAAGCTGAATTAGGCCCTCTGCTGGAGGCTCAAGCTGAAAGAATCCATGAGCTAAGAGCATGCAACAGAGAAACCACAGCATAGATCAGAGGTGCCAGGGCTGCCATACAAACAATGGCTGGAGACAAATGTCATACATTAGATCAGTGGTGGATTAGCCACTGGGCCAATGGGGGCTCATGCCCTGGCCAACTGGGGAGCCCCGGAAAAAATCCGCTACTGCCAGCTGAAGGCCCCCCCGCCCCTGACCCCGTTGGAAGCTACTGGGCGGAGGACTCTCCAGCGACCCCCACCCATCCCGGGAAGAAGCCGTGGAGCGGCAGGGAAAGCCCCAGTGCCCAGACATGGCCCTGGGACTGGAGGAGCTCTCACTCCCCACTGTGGCCCGGGGCCATGGCACAGGGACAGAGTTTCTCCCGTCTTGTGGCCACAGTGGGGGCAGAAAGGAGCAAAAGGGGTTGTGGGGCTATGAGGGGACGGACACTGGGTGGAACAGGGGTGGGGCCCCGGGGAAGGGGCAGAAAGGGGTGGAGCTGTGGACAGGGCCACAGGCAGGCAGAAGGAACAGGGGCGGGGCTGCAGGCGGAAGCGCTGGGGAGGGGCAGGGACCCAAGAAACCTTAATCCGCCTCCGCATTAAAAGAATTGGCTGTTCAATACTTGAGGCAGGTCCTACCAGGATTTCAGAAAGCTAATTCCACAATCAAAGTCTTTGACAGATATGACAACAGTAACTGAAAACTACAGAAAGACAGTGCCGGACAGGATTTAAGGTTGGACACAAGAAATGCCCTGTGCCTTCATGGAAAAAAGTTTCTAAACATGGTATCTAACAAGCAATCGCGTGTAAAATTCTTCTGTGAATATATGGCTCAAAAAGCAACAGAGTGTAGGAGCACAACCAAACACAAATACTCCTTGCTGGAGGCTTTTTTAGTGGTGAAGTAGCAAAGTCCATCTCCAGAACAGGCACTGAAGAAGCCCAAGATTTGTACAGTACTCAAGATGAAACGGATACAAGGATGCTTTTGCATGCTGTGTGCCTCAATATGGCTTTTGGGTCTCTTGGTATCAAAGATATCATAATAATTAGGTCTCCCGATACAGATATGTTGGTCTTCATTGCTCACTATTTTCCAAAAATGGAACATATAGAGAACAAATGGATTGAAAACATGCACCATTAGCAGCACAGTTAACAAGCATCGCTTCATACCTATGTATGCAATTTGGGACGCACTCACTCATGACTTCTGCAACAGTTCCTACTGTACACTCATTAATAAGGTATGAAGGGGGGGAATCTGTGTTTTAATATGCTGTCAAAACAAAGGGAGCTTACCACTTCAGAGATCTTGACAAACTGGGAGTGATGGACAAGCTGCAATTTCTGCAGCAAGGAAGTTGGTAGCAGTGCTGTATGATCAGACTGAGAAAGAAAAGGAGACCCACAGAGACTTGAATTGCTTGCACCGCAATCTACCCATCAACAAGGACAAGTCACTGGCCAAACTTCCACCATGCAAGGACGGTTTTGAACAGCATGTCAAAAGAGCATCTTGGAAAACAAAGATTTGGATGTCTTCGCACATAGGTAAACCTGATATTGGATCACCATTGCAACACAGATGGAAAAGTGTGGATGACAAACTACTTCCTGTATTCTTCCAGGCCCAAAGTCATCTGAGCTTCTAGAAGACCTTATTTGTTCCTGTACCAGTAGGGGCCACTGCACAATCAACTGCATCTGTAGTCAGAACAATCCTACCTGCACAGAAATGTGTACGTGCTAAGGCAATGAACACTGTGGGAACCCAAGCATTCTTGACAGAGATCATAACAATGAACAAGATGATAATGAAGTTGACTAGAAACATCACCAGTGCTATTACATTTCAATGATACCTGTACAAACTTATCATCAGATTTGTTTTTACCATTTAGATTGTTATTGTGATGCTTTGTGGCCACAAAGAAATCCAATTTTAAGTCTTGAAATAATACATAGTCAGTAAACTAACAGAAACAAATGCAAACATTTCAAAGTGGTCATTTTAACATATTGGTGTCATTGTTTATCCCTGCTTAACAGCACCATTTGACAGCTCCACATCAGACCTCATCTCAAAGTAGACATAATAAGCTTTCAAATGACGAGCGGGTATGTAGAGAGGGTATATTACGTTGACCAAACTGGTGGTGTCTGCTGCTTGCCTACAACTGCATGTGAGTAGTCAGAGTCTAAAGTGTATCCCATTAGTGGGAACACCAACACTTAAGTCATGCAGCTATGATGTAATTACTATAACATACAACATCTATGTTGAAATAGGACTATTGTGGTTCCATACAAGCCTCAGAATTCCATGTCAAGTACTTTATTGGTTCCCTCTCAGAGACAGAGAGGCAGATAATATCCAAATACAGGAATTTTTAAATGGGTCCACTGTTGAACCCTAAGTTCTTCAATCTTTAAACAATCTGGGAGCCATTTTTGGAAGGTTTTCTGAATAAACGTAAAAGAATTTAAGAATTTATTTTTTTACTGCCCAGTGTATCTAAAGCAATTTTCAGACAGAGTGCAATTGATATGTCAAAATGGTGGTTCTTACCCAGTGTAAGTTCAGTCTTCAGTTTGATAGTGGGAAGACTGGATTTCCATTCAAATGTATTGGAGTAGGTACTCAGCGGCTTAGGTAGCCTTGATAGAAGTTTGCGAATTAAGCCCTCGTCCCAAGGGTTTTCAACAATGACTTCATGGAAGGGAGAGAGAATATGTAGGCAGTATGTAAAATGTGAGTAAATAGAGGAACAGAAGTCTACAATCTAGTGATAAGCACGAATGACAGATTATCCCTACCATGAACCCTTATGTATGTCTTGGCTTTGATGATCCAAGATTTGGCTGAGTGGGTGAAACAGTTTAATAAAAGGAATATAAAAACTTCTGTTACCTGAAAACACAGGCATTAATAAAGCCAAACCGTTGGACCTGAGCTGACAGAGGAGCAGAGAGAATCCTCAGGTTCCAATAAATTCAGTGGAGTTGAGGGCACTCAGCACCTCACAAGATGCAGGAAATATGCAGCCTTATCCCTCCACATGCTGTTGGATCACTACTCATAAGCAACACTTTTTAGAGAAATTGCAAGACATTTCATAGATTCATAGTCGCTTGCTTCAGACCAACTGCACACTGGAAGGAAACACTAAGTATATACAGCTACCTAAATCCGAGCTTTAACAGAGAAATGATACTGTTGACCCTTAGTACCTGGAGTTTTAACATTCTGGTATGTCCTGTCCTCTGCACACACGAGAATCTGTGGAGTACTGACTGACTCTTTACATACAGTTAGCACCGTTTCCTCATCTGAATATCCCCTGGCTGCTTGCAAAGTCTCCAACACAGCCTTCTCAGTAGCTAGTTGCTGGTTTAATACTAGAGAAGCAGCTGCAGAGGGTGCATTTCCTGGCAGAGATCCTTGTTCTGGGCTCTGCTCCAAAACCGGGCTACATATTTAAACACAAAAAACATTAAGTTACTTGCCAATAATGAACTGGCCCTCCCGATGTCCCAAAAAAGATAAAAATATTTAAAGCAATAAACTTATGCTTGCATTCATTTGCCCCAATGTCAATAATGGCATGTATCTGTATTCCTTTAAATGAATGTCACTGCATTTTTGTATGTTCTTGAAAAAAATGATGTGAAACAAATCCTCACGCTTCAGGGCTTGAGTCAACTACTTTAATGCCTAGGATTCAGGAGAACTTTCCCAACATGTACTCTGATTTCCCCAGCCATAGATTCCATCCCTTGCTGCAGAGTTGTGGTCCAGAATATCTACTTCATTTAAAACAAACAAGCATCACTTATCCAGACGCAAGGACAACCCCAGACAGTGAAGGACAGCATATTCATACTGAAAGAGAAAAAAGCAAGAGCTTTTGCAAGATGCTCCTCTGCCATCCACAGGGCTCCCCATGTAGCTATTTGGGATACTAGTGTTGTGTGGAAGCCCTAATTAACCGCCCAAAAGGGCTTTAATATACAGTTGAAATTTTGCCTAGTGTTGCCTCATGTCCTTACAGAATATGGAGAGTAGCTAAAGTCATATATCTGAAAACCCAGGAAATAAAGTTAAGGTATATACATGCTACTTCTGTAATGCAACCTTCCCTACCTTCTTTAAGCAATGCTCCACCACATACTAGCAAGCACTCAACATTTACAAATGATACAGAACACTGACCTACAGTGCTCCCTTCCCAGTGTCCAGCACCTGCTTTGTCAAGGCAAAACTTTGGTGTATTTCAGGTACAGCAGAGAGCAATGACCTGCACCTGGCCTACACTCAAACACTGAGCCTAGCCCAAGCCACCCCCAACTTGCAAAATGGTACCACCCCTTCACTCTTACCTTGAGAATTCCTCTGAGACACTGCCTTCACCCACCTCTCACCAACACCTGGAGACCATTATTGAATATGTCTACCGATTACTGACAATCCCCATTGCAAGAAGACACCCTTGTGCACCTCTGACAACTATAGGACTCCAAGCAAAGACATACTTGATCTTTTCAATGGGCATGCCTGTCCTACAGTACCCTCTGGCCAGGTATAGCTCTGCAGCGGCCCTGCCTCTGTTTCTCAACTCCACAAAAGCTTTATTTTTGTCCATTAATACCCCTTCTTCCCAGGGCCTAATTTATTGGCATAAAACACAAAATAATGCTCAGCCCTGGGGCTTGTCTCTTCTATTCCTTGAGTCTGGTCTCTGGATCTCTTCTTGGTCTTGGCAGGCTACTCTCAGCCCTTCCTAGCTGGAGTCTTTTCTACTTCTATGGAGTCTGCTCTCCCAGGCCCTCACCCTTCTGGCTCTGGCTTTCCAACCCAAACTTTTCCCCATGCTCAAAGGTCTTACAATAGACCTGTGTGACTCCTGCTCACAGCAGTTCTAGAATCTTCTCCAGCTGCTTCCTTCAGGACCCTTTCAGCAGTTCCTTAATTAATACTTTCCCTTACCTCAGATGACCCGGGCTCAGAGACTTGGTGCCGCAAGGTTGGGTTTTTTGCAGAGTAGATGTACCTTCAGTTACTCAGATGTTTTGTTGAACAAATACATTTCACTCTTTGGCAGGTCAGTTTGGGTCAACCCATGTTACGGTCCCCAACTTTACCCTCATAATTTCTGAAATATTGCTTTCCCAAAGGGCAGTGGGTACTGTGTACTAACTTAGATCAATTCCAAGTGGGCAAAATTAATTTGAGAAGGATTAGAGTGACAGTTTGAGCCACAGGTGTGCACAAAAAGAAATATTGTGTGCACAGGACTTTGATAACATGATTTATGGGGAGCTTTATCTCTCTAGCCCTAAGCTTAACTAATCCTACCCAGACCCCTCATGAGGCACAGAAAAATTTTGAGACAATTTGAGTAATCATGTGGATTCTAGAGCATGTAGAAAAATGCATCTGTGAAACTACGAAAGAAGTGACAAATTTGTTATCATTCAAGAAGTCTTCATATAGGCATTTGAAATCTCAAACATCTGAACAAGTCACACTGTACCTTAGTTTCCTGGTTTTGGACGCCTCCATGTACTGCTCCTCAGAAGAATCCAGAACCATCTTACCATCATTGTTGTGGACTGCATTTTCTGAATAAAAGTGCATGACAAGTTTGTCCCTCTGCTAAAGAGCAGTTTGTGAACTATAAGTGATTACAATAAAATCCAGTATAACTCAGCACAAAGATTTGCTATGGATTGTGTGATTAGCTAGCAAGAAGTTCATTGGAGATTTTAGTAAATTTTGGGACAGAAGTACTGGAACACATTAACCCATTCAACAAAGTAGTGAGAACTCCCAACCCAATGTGTTTCCCCTCGACTTCAATGAGTTCTGAGCAAAAAGCTGAAATTCAAGCTCAAAAAGCTGAAATTCAAGTCATTCATTTACATGACTAACTTTAGCTGTCAGGATTGACGATTGTGGCCTACGTGCACTAGAAGTCACTGTTAAACATTTCATTTAAAAATGTTGCTGTGGATAGTGTTAAAGTCTCCGGAATGTTGACTGCACACTGAATCAGAAAAGCTTTTCAAATAGGCACCAAACCCATTTTGAAAAGTGTTCTGCTTCTGCTCTTACAGTAACAAGTACAAGCCCATGGGTTTAAGTTTTCTTCATTCCTAAAGTTAAAAAGTGAGAGGAACACTTCTTCTCTATTATTTAGCACAGAACGTTAATTGCAAACATTTTTCAGCACTTGACACAACAGATGTTAATATCCTGCTGAGAGATGTTTTTAGAGCCCCTCTACAGGTTTCTTGACCCCAAAACAACATCTAAAAGCAGATATCGAGGGAACAAGGAAGCTGGGAAGCTGGCATCTGGACAGGGGTACAAAGAGGCTTCTTTGGGCAATCTTAGATGCATTTCCAAATGTCTTTTGTTCAAGTTTAAATGCAACTCTGAATTTCTTGGCTTGCTAATGATTTTGGTAACTACAAGCTCTAAATTTTTTACCCTTAAGTTATTGACATGCTCTCACTTATTGTTTGTACAGAGTTCTTGACCCAAAGAACCTTCAATTCAGTTTAAAGACAAAGACAGAGCAGAGTGGAAAGACGAGGGGAAGGGGCAACAGTAATCCAAGCTTGTATTTCCTTTAGAACAGCTGTGTGTACAATTAGTAGGTACAGCTATGTTTTGTTAATGAGACATACGATCAGTAGCAACAGGCTCAGGTCACTGCCTGCCTACCCAGTCAGTTGCCAGTGCTCTGTAAGCTCTATGGTAGGAGCAGTTCTTAAGGAGGGATTTGGAAGGCGTGGTAGCTTTATGGTTTGAGGGAGGCATTCCACACAAGAGAAAAGTATGGAAGCAACCATGAAGGTATTCATAGGGGAAACAGTAGTTTAGGAGGTTTTTAGGAACTGCTTATCAGGGAATCCTTGCAGAAGGGGAAACTGCTACCTTCTCTCCCCCACCAAATTACAACTCCCGGAGGAGCTTTGGTGCTATGCAGGCTCATGCTCCCTGCTATTCTTTTTCCTGAAATTAATTAGCACCCACATACTGTAATGTTGCGGGTCATGAACTCCAAGTAGCTGCTGAGATATGGGAAGTGATGCTGGCACAGGACCGGAGTAAAGCAGAGCTGAATCAGATGCCATGTTCTCAAATACACATCATTTTATAATGATACCCTTTACCTTTGTCCTCCATGGGTTGCCATGAATGCGCTGACAGGTAGTTAAATGGGGTTGAAGCAAGCTGTGTAGCACGTGCAAAGTCTCTTGTGCTGTTGGGACTGGGTGCCAGTGTTTTGTTATTACACTGCAGAGCCCACACAGTGGAGTCATCCATCAAGAACTCTGTTGTCCGAGTTCCTTCCTACACAGAAGAATCAAGCAGTGTTCACCAGGGAGCTAACAATAAGTCTGTGATACCTGCAGTTCATGCAGAACTTCACAGTGCTTTTCCAGCCAACAGTCATTGATTCCCTCAACATGTTGACACAAATGAGAGAACCAATGTATTCTGGTCTGACCTTCTCCAGGCAGAAATACAGTCTCCCCATTGCTAGCAAAAATAAGCCATCATGGCCACCTCTGCACACTTGGACTTTGCCAAATTCCAAAGCTTAACCTATAACCCCAGCCCAGAGGCCAAGGAGCGGGACTAGTAAGGCATTACAGCCACCCCGACTACTCTAGTCATTGTAGTACTGAAGCACCCTTTTCCACCTCCCCACCCACACAGATGCACATTATATCCACATGCAGACCCGTGCTTGGCTCCCAACCACTCAGAGGAGTGAAGCTCCGTTCTTCCAGGGACAAACTTCTCTCCTCGGATTAATTTTGTTGGGCTTGGCCTCCAATTCACATTTCCAGCTATGTGACGTTTGGACCGGGCAACATTTAATTCCACTAAATGTAACATCTGGGCCATGTGTTGCCATACTTTTCCCATTTCTAAACACATTTCAGTAGAGGGAAGTTGTGTTTACGGGATCGGGAAGTCACACTCCTGGAAACATACCCCGGGGCTTCAAGGTTTTGCAGATGTCCAGTGACCTGCCCATGAAATTTCTAGGAGACAAAAGTTAATATGCCAGGGATTCTTTGTGCAGATACAGATTAGCTATTTTGCAATGCTGGAATAGAATTGCAGATCACTACAGGGTTAGCACTAAAGGCAACCACTTCAAGGCCCTCCAATTCCACATTACTCTACTAGGCTCAGCTTTGCTAGAAATAAGCACACACACACACACTTACTTTTGATTGCTCAGCACATCTGAGTAAGGGATGTTCTCCGAAGGCTCTGGCCTGGGCAAGCTTGTTTTTTTGCTGTGGGAACCTAACAGAAACTGCTGTTTAGAAGTCGTTTTAGCAGAACAACCTACACAAAAGTTAAGAGGCCAGAGCTGGTATTAGCTTTCTAGAAAATTGGTCTGCAAAAGTCCGAGATACCTGTCATGGTCTCAGAAAATAAGCTGCTCACACTTATCAGGCAAGCCACACAAGAACCATGATCACAGTAACTATGCTCAGGAAGACTTCAGCCATTTCATGGAGAAGCAGCCAAGGCCTTCTCATGTGGCATTTCCCCAAATCTTTGGGGACCTTATTTCCTCTGTACACTTCCTAAATTGAAGATCTAAATTGACTGATAGTGCTGATGCAGTCACAGCAGGACTAAATGGAATGGCACTACTGACCCCACATGATATCCCAGAGACAAGAGATTCAATCTGTGACTAGCTTCTCTTTACCTGTTGTTTTCTTTTTCATTCTCATCTTCAAAAATGGAAAAAGCAGACACAACAGGAGCAGTGTCATTAGCTTTCATGCTTTTACCAGGCTCTAGACGACAAAGAAAGAATTAAGTCAATATTGTTTCAGCTTTACCTAAAAAGCATCATAATAAATGGCTACATCCTCATCCCTACACAATCAGAGAACTGATGGGAATGGAAATGCTAGCTACTCTAGCATAAAGCATGTTCCAGTAGCATATTACATCTGCATCCTTTAGGCAGAAGACTATTCTCAGTCCCAGGGTGGGGACGCAGCAAAAGAGGGTCTCTCTCAGCCTGAGACAGCTGTAAGGGACAAACCTGATAGGTTCTAAAGAAGATCCCTGTCTGCCATAAGAAAGGGCAAGCTAACAGGGTCAGCAAGGGGTTGGGGTGGGAAGGAAGAAAAATGAAAGGCCACATGGTCCTGCCTCTTCACATCTCAGCCATCTACCAGAAGTGTCCTCAGAGTTTGCACCCAGTAGAACAAATCAGTCTAGTCTTTGCTATACTGGAGACTACAGGAGTTTATTAATGGAGCGTCTTCCACTCCAAAGCCACAAACAGGGGCTTATTGTGCAGAGAACTGTAACCCCACTAGGAATTGAGAGCATGCTGGCTCAGAGGTACAGGACTGGAGGAAATCAGTCTCCATACCAATCTCAGCTTGCCAATGCATTGTGCTACTGCTAAATTGCCAGGTTACATATATAGTTAATGAAGGCTTGCAGTTAGGATACTAACATTTGGCGAAGAACACTATACACATCATAGTCTAGATGTGGTCCTTCCCCGACCCAACACAAAAATGCTAAACTGACTTGCACACGAACTTCAGAGTAATGAGAGGAGGAAGAGTTATGGTGAGGCAGACCTTTCTTCGGGCTGAAATTTTGCAGATCAGCACAGAGTATTAACTAGGTCTTTTCTGGAATTGTGTTTCAAGTGCCAGAGAAACAGTTACAAAGAAGCAACAAATTATTTAAACCCAATTTAATGCACACACTTCCACAGCATTTTGTAGCCAACGTAAGGGTGCTTTTACTTTTCCTAATCCTTTGTACAAGAATTTAGAGCCTTCCAGTAAATCAGATTCATGATAAGAAATTCTGTGGGATTAAGCTTCTTCCATTTCCCATGCATATCCAAAGGACTGCTCTCCTCCTGCACCAAACCTAAATAGGGCACAAATGTTTATTTTGGGTTGCAGTGTGATTGTGGATAAAAACCCAATTATACATACCACTTTTTCTACAATAGGCCTCAAATTTCTCCTGATTTTCTTGAAGAGAAGGCATTTCAGGCAGGATAGGTGTCTGAAACATGTCCATTAAAAATCCTAACAAGAGAAAATAAACACGTCAAAACAGCTGCAGAAGCACCTTTCAAAAGTTATAGGATTTTTCATTATGAACAAAAGTCAAAGGTACGAAAGAGAGCACTAATCATTAGACTGTCTTTCGGGACTCTGTATTTAAACACCTTCAGCAGGTGTTGAACAGAACAACAAATAATGAAAACAAGAGTGGACTTTTATACCTTATTGAGTACCAGGAAGTTACTTAGTGTTTTAATGAGGCTTAAAGTGTAGTTACAGGTCTGTCTCATCTTACGCGGGGGTTCCGTTCCGCGGTTAGCGTGTAAAGCGAAAACCGCGTATAGTTAAAATTACATTGAGTTCAATGGTGGGCAGAATCGCCCGCACTACAGGTACAGTATTAAAATTGTTATTTTTCTCTTTTTTTTGTTTTGTTTTTGCCAACCGCGTAAAGCTGAAATCGCGCATGTTAAATGTGCGTAAGATGCGACAGACCTGTAAAAGTTTTATTTCCTAGTGGATCCCTCTAATATCTGCAGAGATTAAGACATTTTGAGCCAATGAACAATTTTCATTTCTCTGAGATATACACAATTTGAATTAAACTGCAGGCTATTTTTGGTCAGTGGTTAAGATGCTTTAATATTGAAAGACAAAATCTGGTGACAAGTAAGTTTTCAAAGGGATACAGTGGGATCAGGATTGTATTGCTCTACGTATGACAATAGGCTGATCAGTATTTTTTTATTTACTGATTATAAATATTTATATTTAATGTCTGGGAGGAGAGGACCATAGGGGTGAACCAGAAGAATAGTCTACAGTATGAACATAGTAGGACACAGCAAAGAGTTGGGAGAGATTGGTACCAACTGCTTTATACAGGGGCCTGGCCTGGAACCCAGAGAGTGGGTAGGACTTGGTTCCCCTATTAAACCCAACAAGAAGGTTTATTAAGGCCTTGAGTAAGTGAGCCCCACTCGGTGGCCAAGAGCTGCATTGCCTAGCTATGAAGGCTGGCCTCCTGAGGCACTGGACCTTTTAGCACCCTGAAAGGGGACAGGACTACCAACAACCCAGACGGAGGGCTGAGGTTGTGACAAAAGACCAAGAAGCGAGCTAGACAGCCAATGCGCCACCAGAGATGGCTAAAAACCGAGGCACACTTGCTGTTGCCCAGTTTTGTCACAAGGAGCTGCTGAAGATCAAAGGCGACCATTTACACAGCTCAATGATCCATTCCTTAGCTCTCCACTCTACTAGTCTGTTATAGTTCCTCTTGACTTGGAAACAGAAACTGCTTGGCAACAGCATTAGACACAAAGGATCTCAGGCTTTGTTGCAGACAGAACCACAGCAGGATAACAACAGTAATTTAGATCCAGAGAAAGGTTCTATTAAGATCATGGGCATTTCTTTCGGTACTTAGGCTGCTCAGTAAGTGGAGAGCTTTGTACCATCCCCCAACACAAAACATTAAAAAAGGACATATCATGTTGTTCCAGATCATCATCCAAATGGGAAAGAAATCATATTGTGCTAGTAGTCATATGGTTTCTCTAACGCCAGTTTCTAGTACGTAGGTTTGTTTTTAAGAGGCTATCGTGCAATCTTGGCTCCATTGGAGTCTATGACAAAGGAGCCCAGTGGAACTAGGATTTTACCCTACATACTTACCCAGTGCTTCTTTAGTATGAACAGTGGGTGAGGGCTGCACTTTGAACGGAGTTGCCTGCATCACTCCTCCCAGGGAGGTATTCGGGGTGGCTTGAGAAGCATTTCCAAAGCTGACAGAAGCATTTCCAATTCTAGGTGCTAAAAACAGAAGAGTTTAAACAACTTTTGAGTATGTGAAAGCAGATTCTGGAGCCTATGATTTCCCATGGTTTGGTGGTAAGCACCAGCGTTCTAATACTATTTAGTGCAACTAGGATTATGATCTGCAGACACAAAAATTGGAGTACAATGCTGTTCTATGCATGTCAATCAATTAAACTTGTCTCAAGTGCATACAGTGGCATTATGTATAGCTGCAACATAAACTGACCTCTAAATATCTATATTAAATATTGGTAACTCCCAAATAAGAAGACTTGACTCATTGACACTTGAAGAGCTACATAGTATGCATCTCCAGACAGAATAAATAAGACACATGCAATGGGATCACTGTTTTTGAAACTGCTCAGTAATTACCTTCTTTCATCGCTGTGCAGTGATCTAATTTGAGACCAGGAGTGCTCACATTTGAGTGCCTTCAAAGGAAAGGGTAAGAGTGTTAGTCTGAGAGGGGTTAATAAAAAAACCCTCTTTAAATGAATTCTAGTTTCATTTCAGACACTTCCAGTAACACACTTCAGCTTTTTGAGCATCATCTCTCCCAGCTTGTGTGAAATAAGAGATGTTTGTCTTTCCCCGAGGAGAGTTTCTGATAAATAAGAATTGTAGTGGTTTCATGATGGGCTGTTCCCAGACAGTGATATCCCCATGCTCACACTATAACTGTGCTTTCATCAGGAAAGCTGCAGTCAAACAAGTAGATCCACTAAGCCAGTAGCTCTCAACCTTTCCAGACTACTGTACAGTAACTCCTCGCTTAACGTTGTAGTTATGTTCCTGAAAAATGCTACTTTAAGCAAAACGATGTTAAACTAATCCAATTTCCCCATAAGAATTAATGTAAATTGGGGTGGGGGGTTAGGTTCCACGGAATTTTTTTTTGCCAGACAAAATACATTATTTATTTATATTATATTATATATATATATATATATATATACACACACACACACACACACACACAGAGTATAAGTTTTAAACAAACAATTTAATACTGTACACAGCAATGATGATTGTGAAGCTTGGTTGAGGTGGCGGCGTCAGAGGGTGGAAGAGGGAGGGATATTTCCCAGGGAATGCCTTGCTGCTAAATGATGAACTAGCACTTGGCTGAGCTCTCAAGGGTTAACACGTTGTTGTTAATGTAGCCTCACACTCTACAAGGCAGCGTGGAGGGAGGAGACACAATAGATGCATGGCAGTGGCTGCAAACATTCCCTGCCGAAACTGAACATGATGATGAACCCACGCTATCTCACTGGCGTGTACCACTCCCTCCACTTTCCAAAGTGCCAGGGGGTGCATGTGTGTGTGAGAGAGAGACACACACACACACACACATTGCCCCTTTAAGTTTGCTGACCCCACTCTAAGCACATTGCCTTTTTAAGTAGATCAGCAAGTTGAGACAGCAACTGCTGCCAGCAAGCTCCCTCTATCCTGAGACCTGTCATGTGTCCCCCCGCTCTGTGGAGATGGGGTACAGGAGCGAGGGGATGGGGACACCCTGACATCAGTAGCCCTCTTCCCTCCCACCCCCTGCACAGCAAGCAGGAGGCTCCTGGGAGCAGCTCCAAGGCAGAGGGCAGGAGCAGCACACGGCAGTGGGGGGAGGGACACCTGAACTGCCCAGCAATTGATAGCCTGCTGGACGGCTGCCGCACAGGGAACTTAGGGGAGCTGATAGGGGGGCTGCCAGACCACCCTGGTTCCAAGCCCCCTCTAGCTAGCTCCAACAGGTTGCTCTTCCTCCATCCTTAGAGGTTCTTAAGGCCCAGCTTGACAAAGCCATGTCTGGGATGATTTAGTTGGGATTGGTCCTGCTTTGAGCAGGGGGTTGGACTAGATGACCTCCTGAGGTCTCTTCCAACCCTAATCTTCTATGATTCTAAGGCATTTTGATGCCTTATGGGATGTTTACATGGGAGTGTGACCAGTTATTAAGTTTTGTTAGATGTAGCTTGAATCCAACGACAATTCTGCGATATGGTTAGGTTCAGTCTGTCACCATCCCATGCAAGTCTTTCTAATTTTTCTCGTTGCATTGTGGTGGGCCACCTTACTTCTCCAGCTCATTTTTCCTTCTTCTTTTAATTCAGTTGCATACTTAAGCTTCTACTCAACGCTACATGAGCCAATAATTAATTCTTTGGCATACCATAAGTGAAGACAGGATTGTGAGAACAGCAGAGGTTTTTTCCTCCTCAGAGCTGCACAGCAGAAGGAGGGCATTGCTTACTCACCCAGCTTGTCCCCCAAATTGGTGTATTTTAGACATGCTAGGGATATTGGGGCTGAATAATTAGTTAACAGTGTACTTGAAGATTACTCTAGCATTTTGATTACCACAACTTAGATACAGACTGTGGCAGAGAGGAAGCAGAAATAGTACTTCAAGTTAAAGTGGAGACTTGGAAGAGTTAGATATTTCAATGACTATATTATACATATTAGCAGAATTGCATTTTCTAAAATGATGTCAGTTTTCTATCCTTGATAGATCCTTTGTAGTAATATTCAGTATTGGGGGTATTAGTCCCACAAAAAAAAATCCTCACTAGGGAGTTTGGGTGAGACATATGACAAGAAGTTGGGTTATAAAAGAGGCCAATTGGATATTTAACACTTAATTCAGACCAACGGACTTCCTTTAGTGCTATCAATAGTTTCACAGTGGGACTAGCTGCAGAGAGTTTCAACCTACCAAGGATAGGAGCAAAAATACACAGCTAAAGTAATGGAGTCTAATTATAAAGAGTCTAAACAACATCTGAAGCAAGAATTAGAACGGCCATTTGTACTTACTGCTGTCCAACGGAGTGGCCATGACTGAATGCGGAATGTTCCTGAATAGGCTGAGACACAGCATCACCACTGTTGAGCTCAAGTTGTGATAGAGTGTTCCGGAGTTCTCCAAGATCTAGTTTAGCTTTGCCTGTGACCTTTTCGTATGTTACCATTGATAGTGACGCTGACACAGACTGATGGCTAGCAGCTTCAACAGGCTTTGGTACAGAAGTATCTGCTGTTGAAGTACTTGCTGCAGCCCTTGATTGCAGCTGGTCTGGCCCCAGGCACCTTGAGGTTTGCAGATTTGTCGTCGGAGAAGGTGCTGTCCAATCTTGCTGTAGAGCAGGAATTGGTTTCACACATGGATCAACCTTTGCAAGAAAAAACATACAGGCAAACTCTTGTATCATTGCTAAACTGCTCTTGTAGCCATCCAGAAACAAAAAAGAAATCAGTCTTACCATACAATGGTAACTTTCATGTGTAGCTAAAAATAAACCCTTGGTGGTCTAAGTAGGTTTTTGGTTTAATAGTTACAAAGAGTGTTTTTAAAAATGCATATTGAAAGCCATGTCAGACAAATACAAAACAGGAAAATAGGTACGTCAGTGAATCTTGTTTTCTAAGTTAAATTAGCAAAACATGTGGGTTGAAGTTAGACACCCATAGCAAAAAGGTTAAACTTTACTACTTGATACAAAAGTGCTGCTGCTGATCACGGTATATACTTACCACCATTCTATCTGGAACAGACTGTAGCATGGATGCCTCTTCCAGCTTCGCTTCTGGATAGTCTTTGGTCAGCTGACTGAGCTGTTCCAGCTTCTGCTGCAAGAACTGCATTTCAAGGACGGCAGATTCTTTTCTCTTTGCGTAGTTCCTCTCTTCCTCTTCTGCAGGTGGTAAGACCATAATAAGCAAAACAGGCAATGAATGTCCATTTAGGCTTTTCTCTCCCCACCTCAGATATGAGTGCTTTAGTTTAAATAAAATGCAGATAAATAAAAAGCTGTTACAATTTAGGTTGCTACAGGAAAATAATGTGTTCAAAACTAAATTAATCAGGAAAAAGAATAAAACCATACAGCTACATACATCAGCTTCTCACACTCCCAACAGCCCTACTATGAGCTAGTCAACAATAGACAACCAGTGTCACAGAACTCTACCTTCTCGGGGTAAATGTTTGTGTTGGGTAACTGTTTCCTTGCTTGTGATTTTATTTAGGTGTTTTCCCTTTTAGGGTTCTGTATTTCTCTAAATTTGATTTGTGAACTATGTTTGTTGCATGGTTTGTAGAGTAGTTATTGTTTGCTAGGCAAAGGTACAGTACATTTGTGTGTTTTGCATGGCAGAAGGAAGAATTAAGGTTGTCTGGGTGTCGTTTCCATTACTGTCATTGAGCACGGATTTGTTTGCGATAAGGATGGCGTAGGTGTGAGGTGATATATGCAGTTGTATGACTTTTCTGGTGCTGAGTGGAATTTGTTCTTAATTTTCAATTTAGAAAGGAAAATTCAAATATTTTAAAATGGCCATGTGAGAGATGTAGAGAGAGTGAGTGTCAAGTTTAAAGCTGTCCACAAATACCTCCTGGCTCCCTTCACTGTCTCCAGTAAATCTGGGAAAGTCGAGCCTCCTGTGGTTTGTGAGAAGGTAATCAGCTGCTAGATCACAGTGGGATAGGCTGCGCTTGGCCTCTCAAGTGCCACTCCTTCCCCCCCTCAGGGGAGAAGGGAGAGAGCGTGCTGTACTATATTGGAAAGACTGGGTTTGAGAAGATTGACTGGACACTGCCACTGAAGTTAGTTTAGGGAATCCTGGGTTTTACCCTAGTCCCATTCTCTTGCTCTCTTATCAGGTGGGCTGAATGGCACTGCCTCCCAGAAAGTTCAAGTCACAGAGGAATTCATCTGACACATTCACTGATGTTTACAGGGTCCCATACATGTCTTTTCTACTCTTTGGACAGGAGAGGGGATGCCAGATTTGGCCTAGGGAGTGTATGCAGGCCTCTAAATAGGGACAGCGATGAAGAGTTACTTTAACCAACTAGTTTTCCCTGGAGATAAGGACAAGGACATTTCTGAAGGGAAGTAGATAGAGTACCCCATTCTTTTTGTCGTCTCAATCTTTTTTGTTTTCGGTAAACAATCTTCGCTCTCACTTCCTCAAATGAAAGCTCTGAGCCTTCACAGATGAGCATACTTTTATTGTACATCGCCACTTGCTCAAATTCATTGGAGGTCGAAGATAGCTTTGGAAGAACTGCTGACTTTGAAATGTAGGTAAGATACTCTCTGTGGAGAAAAAAGTGTGAAAGATGCATTCAAGTTCACTATGAAGAACTCTGAATATTTTTTTAAAGCACACTTGTCTAGCACAATTGAGTGTGTATTAATGCTACTTACACTTTTCCTGCGCCATCCTGAGAGGACTGAGCTGCAGCAAGAGTTGGATCCTAAAAGGTAGAAAGAAGCTTTGAGAGCCTAGTCTTAAAATGTCCACCTATTTTGTTCAGCCAAGAATTCAGGAAATCCACTTTTTCACTGTTGAACACTTTGTGATGCCCAGAATACAAAACCTGAAAGATGTAAGACATATTGATCTCCCCATCTTCCCAAGCTACAAAGTTTGATGACTCTGAGCTAGTTGAAGACCCATAACAGACATAGGTAGAGCTATAAAATTAGCCATGTTATTAAAGCAATACCAGCTATTAAGGGTTTCATTCCATCAGTGAATGGACAGCATGATACCTAGAAAACAGACTCATGGGTTGTTCCCCTCACCAGAGCCTCAAGTTTGATTAGTAACCTTAGTTTAAGTGAGGGACTTGTGGGGGCAGCAGAAGCCTCCTCAGTCTCTTCTCCTCGATCATTTAATCTCAAATCTCACTCTTGTATCTTGTTTACCTCTCATTGCCCCCGTGTGGTAGTGTGATGGCTTCCTCATCCCCTCCCTACACTGGAAATGCACATGGGTCTGACAGAGCAGAGGATTGCCACTGCACAGATTCTCCTCTATATTACTACATTCAGGGTTCTACATCACACACCAGTCTTCCAGCCAGACAGGATTCCTTTTTAGAACCAGTCAACTCTGCTCCTATGAGACACGAAGGTCATTATCAAGTGATGAGACAGTGATGGTTGACCACACTACCATTATTCCTTCCTGTGGAGAGAGGACCCCCCACCTACACTGGCCTTCAGAGATTTACCGTGTTGCAAAATTTAGTCTCCAGCGCCATTCACAACCACTACACCATGCTGCAGCAGCCATTTACGACAATGGAGTTCAACACAAAGTAGTCCATAGCTTTTCACTGCAGGTGGAAGCTAGTCATCTTTTAACCATGTTCCCATGCTGAACCATTGAAGTGCAAGAGTGTAGCATGCATGATTGAGCTGAACAGTGTATCCAATTTATATGCATATCTAGAGGTTTCTTTTTTGGGGACAGGGTGTAGTATAACCATAGCCCCCCTCCCCCCCCCAATATGGATGGAACCTCAGTTATAACGGTCTAGCTGACAAGTGTGGATAGGCCAAGACAATTCCAATACTGATTAGCTACAACTATGCAGAACTTCATTAAATGAAAAAAAACAAAACAAAAACAAACTTAGTTAACAGTTAAGATCGCCATACCCTTCCAGAACGTCAAGTTAGCAAACCTCAAATTGGTGAAAACCAGGAAATACAGAGTTAAGGTACATGCCCACAGCCCCCATGGAGTTGGCAATAGCCATTGGGAATTATCCCCGTGCACTCCAGCAGCTTTCCCTGTTAGGTGTAGCTGTATTGAATGGTGGATGGATTAATTAGAGCAGTTTGGAAGAGCTGTGATTGTGATATGAGGCAAAGTGGGGAGCTGTAGCTCTCTGGGGTCATTTGTTACTCCTGGGGGAATTCTGAGCCACTGCACAATGCAAAATTTTGCAGAAATTAACGTTGTGCGCGCAGAATATCCTTTCCCGCACAGAAATGGGCTGCAGCTGCTAGCCACCACTAGGGGCTGCTGGGCCCGGCAGAGCCCAATTTGCACATAGAAGACACTGTCAGGAGGAGGGGGAGAGAGCTAGCGGGTTCCTGGCAGCTGCAGTTCCCAGCACGCCCTGAGGGAAGGAGACGGCAGCACGCAGGAAACTCCATGAAAGCCTGAGACCAAGCATCAAGCTGTTTCTCCCTCTGGGTCCCTGGGCTCGGGTGTCTGGTCTGGGGGGACAACAGCTGCGCTCGAGGGGGGGGAGAAGGGACAGGTGGTCTGGGTTCGGGGGGAGAGGGTATCTGGGCAAGGGGGGCCCCGTGGCTGGGCTTGGGGAGGGGGTGCAGGTATCCGGGCTGCCCCCCCTGACAATTGGGCTCTGGGGGGCAGGGATTTTGGGTGTATTGGGGGGAGCGGCACTGTGGCTGGGCTCTGTGGGGGAGGGGTTGTGGGTGTCTGGCCCCCCAGCTGGTCTTGGGGGGAAGGGGCAGAGAAACAGGAACTGGGTAGTCATAGTGGTTTCCTTAAAACTCTGACTCCTGGGGGAATTGTGTCTCTGTATTGTTACAGACATACTTGCTAACAGGTATTTTGAAATAAATTACCAAAATCATTGAAACTGGTGTGATTATGGAGTGTTATTTTGACAAATAAAATTTGCAGAATTTTAAAATATTGTGCACAGATTTTTTATTTTTTTGCACAGAATGCCTTCAGGAGTAATATATGAGCCCCTCCTCTGAGCCCTGTGTGTAGGAGAGATCAAAGGAAAAAGCGGTGCATGCATACCTTGAGCGATCCAGTACACTTCATTTCAGCGCTGTGTTGTGTAGGATGTGTCACTAGCAGGGTACAGGTGACTTCTTGCCATGGGGACTGTCAGCAGTTAGGTGGGAAATGAGTGTGACTTGCACTTAGCCAACACCAACACCACATCTACTAAGTTTTAAACCCCTGTTACAAATCCTTCCCCCTTATGCACCATTTAACACTATACTTTCCCTTCCCCTTCCCCAAACTCAATGAAGAGCAGGTTTAGGTAACTTCTGTTCAGACCATTGCAAAGGCAGAGTAGGAGGATGTTTTATGAGCATAATGGGGCACTGCTCAAAGAGGGCATGAGTGTGTACCGTAATTCTCTATTTCCTGGTTTTCACAAGTTTGAATTTGCGGAACTTGACATCCTGGAAGGACACAAAATACCACCCAGCAACCGCAACTCTGTGTTAACAAAGATTTTTTGTCATTTAGTTTCTTCAGCGTTTTTTTTTTTTTTTTAAACGGAAAGTAACATCCATAGGAGTCGGTGGTCATTTAGGCAAGTGTAATCATCATGTAAGTGTGCACTTCAGATGCTACTGTGGCCAGGTAATGATACTACCTGACTCTTACATAGCACTTCTCAAGGAGAGAAACATTATCTGCAATGTACCAATGGGGAAAACTGAGGCACACAGGGGTTAAAATGACTGGGCCAAAGTCATCCCACAGATCAGTGGCCGAGCCAGAAATAGAGCCCCAGGTTTGCTGAGTCCCAGTCCACTGTTCTCTCCACTAGACCACACAGTTGCTATGTGCATGCTACATACCACCCTCGACTCTACGCGGTATGCTACTTAGCTTCACACCCAGAGGAGCAGGACTTCCCCAGATCCTGGCACACGGGGGAGGGTAGGGAGAAGGGCTCAGACCTGCCCTGTCCGAGTCATTAGTTAAGAACAGCTACAGTTACTTATCATACAGAGGGTGGGATGCACAAGGGAGACTTTGGCACTGCACCGCTTACGTCTACACTATCCCAGCAGAACGATGGTGCCATATCTATACTGGCAGAACCCTACAATGCAGATGTAATGCTACCGCCAGAAGGGGTTTTTCAGTCACTGTAGGAACACCACCTCCCCATACAATGTCAGGTTACCAGGAAGCATTCTTCCGTCAAGCTAGCTGTGACCTAATTCCCTGTGTAGACGTGACAGCTACCTTGCTCGGGGGGGTGGATTTTTCACACCTCTGAGGGCTGTAGCTATGTTAATCTAAATTTTAAGTGCAGACCAGACCTTTGTGTAATTCACAACCCCCAAGTTAGGCACCCAGGCTCCCTACGCAATGCATGGGAAGAGTCAGGTGCCTACGAATGGGATTCATAAAAGCCAGCATACTGAGCACAGGGAGCTGGTTAAGCTAGTTAATAGTAAACGCTGAGGAGAGGGGTGTGGCCTAAGCCCCACCTCTCAAAGAGAGCTGAGTACCTAACGCCACTTGAGATTCAGTCACAAACCTTCTTAGTCTGGGAACGTGTGTAATTCCATGGGTTGGTTAACGATAGAAAGGTAAGGAAAGTATCATTTGGTTGATAAAAATCTACAGAATCATAATTTTAATCAATGGTGTCCCCCTCTGTGCAATCACAGGGAGAAGGGATAACTCAGGGAGGACTTGATGCCTCCAGGCCCCAGCTGCCAGCTCCTCCACCAAAGGGTGGAAATTTTGATAATATAATGTAACAAATGGGTCAAGCTGGGTATCATGTAAAAACTCTTTTCTAAGTTTTCAAATATATTGATTTCAATTACAGAGAATACAAAGTGTACAGTGCTCACTTTATATTATTTTTGATTACATTAAAAACGATAAACAAAAGAAATAGTATTTTTCAATTCACCTCATACAAGTATTGTAATGCGATCTCTTTATCGTGAAAGTGCAACTTACAAACGTAAGGTTTTTTTTATTATATAACTGCACTCAAAAACAAAACCATGTAAAACTTTAGAGCCTACAAGTCCACTCAGTCCTACTTCTTGTTCAGCCAATCGCAAAGACAAACAAGTTTGTTTACATTTGCGAGAGTTAATGCTACCCGCTTCTTATTTACAATGTCACCTGATATTTAGAACAGGCGTTCGCATGGCAGTTTTGTAGCCAGCGTTTCAAGATATTTACATGCCAGATACACTAAACATTCGTATGCCCCATTATGCTTCGGCCACCATTCCAGAGGACATGCTTCCATGCTGATGATGCTCGTTAAAAAATAATGCATTAATTAAATTTGTGACTGAACTCCTTCGGAGAGAATTGTATGTCTCCTCCTCTGTTTTACCCACATTCTGCCATATATTTCATGTTATAGCAGGCTCAGATGATGACCCAGCACATGTTGTTCATTTTAAGAACACTTTCACTGCAGATTTAACAAAACACAAAGGTACCAACATGAGATTTCTAAAGATAGCTACAGCACTCAACCCAATGTTTAAGAAGCTAAAGTATCGTCCAAAATCTGAGAGGGACGAAGTGTGGAGTATGCTTTCAGAAGTCTTAAAAGAGCAACACTACGATGCAGAAACTACAGAACCCGAACCACCAAAAAAGAAACTCAACCTTCTGCTGGAAGCATCTGACTCAGATAATGAAAATGAACATGTGTCTGTCTGCACTGCTTTGGATTGTTGTCAAGCAGAACCTGTCATCAGCATGGACACTTATCCTTTGGAATAGTGGCTGAAGCGATTGCCTGAACAAGAAGTAGGACTGAGTGGACTTGTAGGCTCTAAAGTTTTACATGGTTTTGTTTTTAAGTGCAGGGTTTTTTTTGTACATAATTCTACATTTGTAAGTTCAACTTTCATGATAAAGAGATTGCATTACAGTATTTGTATTAGGTGAATTGAAATACTATTTTTTTTACAGTGCAAATATTTGTAATCAAAAATATAAAGTGAGCACTGTACACTTTGTATTCTGTGTTGTAAAAAAATTAATATATTTGAAAAAGTGGAAAACATCCAAAAATATTTAAATAAATGGTATTCTATTATTAACAGCACAATTAATTTTTTTAATTGCTTGACAGCCCTAATTATCAGCTTTGTTTATTATGCCAAAAAGTTGTAATGAGGCACTGGTTAAGACATCAGCACGCCACCAGCAGTTACTGGAATCCATGCACATCCTTACGTAAAAATTAAATTACATTGGAATCGTAATTATAACAAAATCCATTTACTTTGGTCATTGTTCTTAGGCATAAACTGGGGAGACAAAGAATACTGATTAGGAGCTGAATCTTTGGAGAATACCACCACGGAGGGCCTGGTTAACCAAACACTGGGTGGTGCCTTACATGCTATAAGAACTGCACCCATAAACTGAATCGGGCAAGACTGGAGAGGAAGTACATGGAGCATAAGAAAAAAAAATGTGAAGATGCTGGGACAAGTGCCAGCTGTGGACAAGACTCCCCTTATACTAGGTCCCATGGTACATTTTTCACGAACAGCTGCTTCTTCTGTGGTAAGCCGGAAGCCCAAGGGCATCCCGTAAGCAGTTTTCACATATGAGACTAGTGAGAAACTGTATGAAGCAGTCACTTAGTGAGAATGTTGCATGGAAAGTAAAGTAGGTGCATTAGCCCAAAAGACATTTGCGCACATGACACTATCACAGTGAGTACTACACCAAAAAAATATATGTACGTACAATGATGTCTAATGGTAAAAGCAACAGAAACAAATGATTTTATTACTGCAAACAATGCAACTCAGCTGGAGTTCATCAACTACTTCACAGAGGCTCTAATGGTTGGGCAAGTGGCGGCAATGGCTAATGCAGAGTTTTGAATGGGATTGAAGAGGAACAAATGGTTAACAGAAAGGCTCTTAAAGAACTTACTAAAGATGAACTGTGGGATACAGGCAGTTTTTAAGCAGTCCTATCCACAGAAGTGAATTACAGGTCTGTCGCATCTTACATGCATTTAACATGCGCGATTTCAGCTTTACGCGGTCGGCAAAAACAAAGAAACAAAAATAACAATTTTAATACTGTACCTGTAGTGCAGGCGATTCCGCCCACCATTACACTCAATGTAATTTTGATTATACGCAATTTTCACTTTACGCACTGACTGCGGAACGTAACCCCAGCGTAAGGTGCGACAGACCTGTACAGCACATATCCTTAAAAAAATAATTCAAAAGATACAGCACTATCAAATCAGAAGAAAGCGTGGATGTCAACATCATAAGATGACTGGTGGTAGTGCCTTTTTTTTTTTTTTTTTTTTTTTTTTAAATGGCAAGCATTGTGTCCTGCACTACAGAATTTCAGGGATTCCTAGCTGCTGCCAAACCTTTTTAAAAAAAACAACAAAACAAAAAAAGCACCCCACAAACCATGTGGCCTGTACTTCTTTAAGTGGTGTATTGGTGGGCATAGTGACTTCAGCACCAGCAAGCAGGACTGTAAGTGGAGCACAAGTCTGCCATTTGATCACAAAGCCTCATGTACTTGAGTGAAAGTCAGGTTTTCAACACCTCCAGGACAACTGTGTGGCAAATGAGTAATCTACCACTACAACTGGCTGTTGGTTTTAAACTAATGGTTCTCAAGCAGGGGTACCCATAGCCCTGGGGGTATGTAGAGTTCTTCCAGGGGATACATCAACTCATCTAGATAATGCCTAGTTTTACAACAGGCTACATAAAAAACACTAGCGAAGTCAGCACAAACTAAAATTTCATACAGACACACTGACTTGTTTATACTGCTCTATATACTGAAAGGTAAGTACAATATTAAATATTCCAATTGATATTATATGGTAAAAATAAGTAAGCAATTTTTCAGTAATAGTGTGCTGTGACACACAACCAAAGCAGAGAGGAAAGAAGGGCAGGAGTGGAGCACCCACAGGAACACATCTTGAAGAACTACAGCTCCTGCACAGGGGGAGTAATATTTCCTTCATGTAGTGTCCCCATGGGTGCTCCACTTCAGTTGACTTCTGAGCAGTATCCCAAGGAGACTTCAGAACGAGATCCAAAACTGAAGACAGTACTGCAAATCCAAGTGCTGCATCAGATCGGATATGGAGCAGGGTGTAGTGCTTCCCAAACGTATGGACTGAAGAATAGGTGGGGGGGGTCTACATCTCTCAAACTGGAATATTCTTCAAAAATTGCAGTAGAGGTCACTTGCGATCTGGTTGCATGTACTCCTGCCCTGGGGGGCTGAGCACCTGCACTCATAACAAATGTAGATACCCATTTCTGCTCAGACTTTAGAAATGGGTGAGTCCCCTTAGACCTGTCTAGCTGATCTCCTAAACTGCTTAGTCCTATCCAAGTAGAAGGCTGAGGCCATTCTAAAATCCAGTGTATAGATGTAGGATTCCTGCTGAGAACAGTGAGGTTTTGGGGAGAACTTCCCACCCCCAGTAGATGGACAGATTGGAGCTTTGATGGCAGATTCCTCCTCCCGCCCTGCCGCATTGTTCTTAAGGTCTCTATGTCCACAGCCCAGGTTCCTACCCAAGGTTACAGCAGATGTTCATTTTAACTAATCTCCCCGACGCTATGGGCTGACATGATGGCAACTAGGAAGGCCATCTTCATAGATAAACTAAGGGAGCAAGTAGCCATTGATTCAAACAGAGGTCTTGTCAGGTGGCTGAGAACCATGTTGAAGTCCCAGGATGGAGTGGGCTGTCTAGTATGAGGAAAGATTACTCAGACCCTTTATAATTCTGAACAATACCAAATGAGCAAAAGTAGAGAATCCCTTGACTGGGGGATGAAAGGCTAATATGGTAGCCAGGTATACATTGACCAACCTGAGGGATAAACCAGATGTCTTCAGATCTGACAAGTAATCCAGAAAGAGGAACCAATTCAGGCCAGAAATTGTAATGACCGCATAAGAGGGCGAATAGCTTCCGTTTTTGCAGTTAAGTAGCATGGATTGATGTTTTTCTACTGTCTAGTAACACCTGCAGCATCTCCCTAGAGCAGGGAATTTCTATAGCGGAGATCCATCCGGGACCCAGGCTCTGAGAGACAGAACCACCAGGCTGGGGGTTAAGAACACACCCTGCCTCCTGAGACAGGAGATGAGGAATGGTCAGGCGCTTGGTTGATGACTGGATACAGAGTTTAAGCACGTAATGGACGGTGCCAAGCTTGGCCAGGTAGGTACTAGGAGAATAACTCTAGCTTTGGCCTGCCTGATTTTGTTCATCACCCTTAGAATTAAGGGCACTGGAGGAAAGGCATAGAACATACTCCTCGTCCACAGTAAAGGGAAGGCATCCCCAAGGAGTGGTGACCCAGCTCCCCCCAACAGAAGAGGACATGGTGTTTTCAGAGGTGGTGAAGAGATTGATCTGTGGCCATCCCCATCTCTAGAATATGTCTTGGAGGACCCGAGTGTCCAGGTCTCATTTGTAGTTGTGGGAGAAGTGTCTGCTGAGGGCACTGGCAATGGTATTCTGGATGCCTAGAAAGTAAGCTGCTGAAAATCTGGATATAGTTGGTTATGCACCAGTTCCAGAACTTATAGCTTCAGTGTGCAAGGAGGGGGATTTGTATACTGGCCAGAGGCTTTGTGCCCCTCCCGGCTGAGCTCCTTTCACAGTGCCCTTCATGGTCCAGCTTCCTCTAGCCAATCCTCTTTTCACCCCAGCACAGCCTCTCTTCACCCCCTTCTCCAACCACCTTCCAACTGCCCCCTTTGAGTACATTCCAAGCTGCCTCCTACCCCTCAGCTCAAGCTGTCCTCTCACTGGCTCCCCACCACCTAGACAGCATTCTACTCTGCTGCACCACAGTTGCAGCAGGTGCTAGTGCCAGGGCCAGTTACTACACGGAGTCCTTTCTTGTGACCCAACCAGGGACACAAGAATAGCATGCGATTATTTCAGTTAAGTGTATGATCATTTTACAGTTCACAGAAGCTTGTAATAGCAAATAAAGATTTAACATAAGGGTATATCTACACTGAACACTCCTTACAGCAAGGTATTGAGTACGTGCACTACACGGCCCTCCAGGCAAGATTATAAGTAGCCGTGCAGATAGCGAGGCACTGCTTAGGCAAGTAAAGATACACCTCAACCCTTAGACTATGTACCTGACATGGCTCCCCACACACCCATGCACTGCCTCCCCAGTCTACTCCGCATAGTGTCCTGCTGCCAGAGTCTTCCCCTACCACAGAGAAAGGCTGAAAATATAACCAACTTGGTTTTGTAGTGCATGCAGAAAGGACTTAATAGTGGATTAAAGGAAAACCAATTGACGGAGTCATTCACAAGAGGCTGTGAAGAGAACTAGTCAGCACCTGACAAGTAAAGTACTGTCATGAATCCAATACCAATCTAAGAAACAAAGTAGGAAAACAGGTCAAGTTTTCATTATGCAAGAGGCTAACAACAGGGTGCACAAAGTTCTGTTTTAGGACCAGCAGTGATCTGGAAGCAGGGGCAGCCAGTGAGGGAGCAGAGCTTGCCAAGGACAAAATTAGGTTGGTCAAGACCAAAGGAACCTAACCAAGCTAGATAATATGGGCAGCATGATGGCAAATTAGATTCACTGTTGACAATACAAGGTAACAAACTAAGGTAGTAATTTTGAATACTGGGTTAGGTAGGTAGGTTGTAGATCAAATAGAACTCAGGAAAGACCTAGGCGTTTTTCAAATCCATGGATTTTAAGGGCATTAGGATCATCTTTCTAGTCTGACCTTCAAAGTCAGCCCATAGAATCTCATTTAGTGATCCCTACATCAAGCCCATTCCTAGTGATTAAGCTACAGCATCTTTTAGAAAGACCTCCAACCTTGATTTAAAGATTCCAAGTAGTGATGATGATTCCAGGTGATGGTGATCCACCACTTCTAAGGCCTTGTCTACACTAAAGGGAAAAGTCGATCTAAGCTACGCAATTTGAGTTACGTGAATAGCGTAACTCAAGTCGACGTAACTTAGATCTACTTACCACGGAGTCCACACTACGCGATGTCGACAGGAGACGCTCTCCCATTAACTTCCCTTACTCTTCTCGATCTGGAGTACAGGAGTTGACGGGAGAGTGATCTGCGGTCGATTTAGCGGGCACTGATCGCCACACATCAATCCCCCGGTAAGTGTAGACAAGCCCTCATAACACCTTGTTTCTAGACAAGATGTGTCTAGTTTCAGTTTCCAGCCATCAGGTCTTATTATGCCTCTCTCTGCTAGATTAAAGAGCCTTCTGCTATCAGAAGTCTTCTTCCCACATAACTATGTTCTACAAGTACCTGAGTCACCTCAACCATTTATTGGATAAATTAGATTTTACTTTACAAGAACTAGGGGTCACCAAATGAAATTAATAGGCAGCAGGTTTAAAACAAACAAAAGGAAGTATTTCTTCACACAACACAGTCAACCTGTGGAACTCTTTGCCAAAGGTGGTTGTGAAGGCAAAGACTATAACAGGGTTCAAAAAAGAACAAGATAAATTCATGGAGGATAGGTCCATCAATGGCTATTAGCCAGGAGGGGCAGGGATGGTGTCCCTAGCCTCTGTTTGTCAGAAGCTGGGAATGAGCGACGGGGGATGGATCACACGCTAATTGCCCTGTTCTGTTCATTCCCTCTGAGGCACCTGGCATTGGCCACTGTCAGAAGAAAGGATACTGGGCTTGATGGGCCTTTGGTCTGACCCAGTATTGCCATTCTTATGTACTTCTTTAATCTCACTGAATAGCAGGTTTTCAAGATCTTAAATCACTCTTGTAGCTATTTTTTTAACCCTGTCAGAAGTTTTCATATTTGAAATACATGGAATTACTTTTATTTGATCTTTATACCAAGAATCAAAATTTATGTAGCTGTTGCAATTTATGTAACCTGCCCTACTACTGAAGTATACTAGCTAGATCACTCTTTGCATCTAATATATGGAAATTTGTGGGTTAAAGGTGGCTAGGAATTGTGCCCTGATACTAGCTTGTCTGTACATTTATGTTAAGGCACTATTGCTCCCATGTATCCTAAATACCATGTTTGTTGGAGGTGGCAGAGGGTGGTCCGTTTACTCAGATTTCACCATCTTGAATTTATCCTGTAGGCCTCGAAAATAGTTTGTGATCCAGACTTCAGGTGTTCAACTCTTATTCCCATGGCCAGTGCATGATCATGTTAATCACTAAGATGATCTTTTCTCAAGTCTTTGATTTTAGAAGTTGAGAGATACCTGACTTTTGGAGAGACAGGCTGGGTCACCAGATTCTGAGACATCTTTTCTAGGAGCCATTTGATTTGGAGTCTGGAAATTGTGAAGTTGTTTTGAGGCAGCAACTAGAACAGACAACATAGATGATATTTTATATTTAAGGACATTACTAAGCTATAAAAAAAAAGTCTTTGTTATCCATTAACAATAGCAAGAATCAAACCCCCAGTCTGAAACCTACGAACCTCTACAGAGGTCTCAGAAAAATAGATTGACAATGTAGTTTCTACAACCTTAGATACTCAAGTGACTACAGTAACTCCTCACTTAACATTGTAGTTATTCCTGAAAAATGCGACTAAGTGAAACGATGTTAAGCGAATCCAATTTCCCCATAAGAATTAATGTAAATGGGGGGGGGGTTAGGTTCCAGGGCAGCTTCCCCTACTCTGCAAGCACCAGGGGTGGGGCTCAACCCTCAGCCCGCCCACTCCACTTCTTCCCCCAAGCCCTCACCCTTGACCCGCCTCTTCTCCCCCCCCCTTTACTTCGCACGCTGCGTCCTGGCTCCTCCCCCTTATCTCCCCTCCCTTCTAAACACCGCAAGCCAGCTGATTGCTGCATTCGGAAGGCAGGGGAGGGAGGGGGAGCCTGCGCGCCGAGTCCTCGCTCGTCCCGCCTGCCTCCAAAATGTCGCAAGCCAGAAGGCGGGGGGAGGAGGAGGAGGAAGGCGCTGATCTGTGGGGTCTGCCAGCGGGTGGGAGGCGTGGGGGTGTGTAGGGAGGCTGCCAGCTGTGGAGAAAGCAGGCACCCAAACACCACAAGAGTGGAGCATTGCACAACTTTAAATGAGTATGTTCCCTAATTGATCAGCAACGCAACAACGAAACAACGTTGAGCGGGACGACTAAGTGAGGAGTTACTATACATGAATATTAAAAGAAGCTCTGATTAAGAGTGCTAACTGGAAGCCATACTACTTCTAAAAGCATAAGTTATAGCTTACTGTGCCCTCATTTTAGCAACAGTGATGTTGAGGACAATCTGATCTATCTATTCTGGCAAGCAACACATTTAACGACCATGCTGAAGTTCTCTTGTTCTCCCAAAACCCATATGTCCACCTACTGAAAGTGTCCCCATGGTTTAATGTAAATATTTTCATACTGCAATCAAGAGAAGGTTTTAGCCTATGGCTCTAGCCCGGGGGCGGGTGGGAGGAAGGGCACAAACTTTTTGGCCCAAGGGCCACATCTAGGTATGGAAATTGTATGGTGGGCCACAAATGCTCACAAAATTGGAGGTTGGGGTGCAGGAGGGCTCTAGCTGGGGGTGCAGGCTGAGGAGTTGGGGATGCAGGAGGGTGCTCAGGGCTGGGACTGAGGAGTTCGGAGGGGGATCAGGGCTGGGGCAGGGGTTGGGGCACGGGAGGGAGTCAGGGGAGCAGACTCTGGGCAGCACTTACCTCAAGGAGCTCCCAGCAACAGCGGCATGTCCCCCCTCCAGCACCTATGCTGAGGCGTGGCCAGGAGGCTCTGCGCGCTGCCCTGTGCTCAGGTGCCGCCCCTACAGCTCCCATTGGCTGTGGTTCCCGGCCAATGGGAGCTGTGGGGGGGCAGCACTTGGGGTGGGGGCAGCATGAGGAACCCCCTGGCTGCCCCTACGCGTAGGAGACAGAGTGGGGACATGCCGCTGCTTCTGGGAGCCATGTGGAGTGGGGCAAGACCCTGACCCTGCTCCCTGCCTGGAGCAGGGCAAGCCCCAGACCCTGCTTCCCAGCGGGAGCTCAAGGGCCAGATTAAAATGTCTGGAGAGCTGGATGTGGCCCCTGGGCTGTAGTTTGCCCACCTGTGCTCTAGCCAGTTAGTGCTTTACTGCAGTAGGTCTTCACTGGAAGTGACTGGAAGCTTCTGAAGGCTGACCTTCTGCAAGGTTATTATTACAGCTGTAATATGTGGTGTTTTATTTGAACAGAATCAATACAAATCAGTATTCCACATAAAGCATTAGTAACTGAAGAGTTCCTGCCAGTGGAAGCCTCAGGCTTGGTCTACACTACATACTTACTTCAGCATAACTAAGTTGGTCAGGATTGTGAAAAATCCACACTGCATGAGTGACATAGTTATACCGACCATAACCCACCCATGTAGACAACACTAGGTCGGGGGAGAGCTTCTCTCACCGACATAGCTACCGCCTCTTGCGGAGGTGGTTATTAAGCCAACAGGAGAGCTCTCTCTCTTTGTCTGGTGAAGACACTCTAGCAGCGCAGCTGCATTGGTGCAGCTGTGCTATTGTAAATTTGAAGTATAGCCCGGCTCTCAGATGAGTTGGTACTAAGGAAGCCTGCAGTAATTCCCCGCCACACACACTTTTTTGTGTGTGTGTGTGGGGGTGGGGGGGGGGGAGGGAGCAAAACTCCCTAAGATTATGAAACAATTAGGGGAGGAAGAAGCAGAAGCCACAAACACGGCTACACATCTTATGCAGGTATCTTATAAGGGAAATAAGCCTTAGATTCAGCTTTTTGGAACTCTCTTGGGGTTTACCCAAGCCTACATTAAAAACACTATGGCAAGATATTCCATTTAAGTGAGTGTAGTTCAGCATTAGCCTCACCGTGCGCCAACGGATGACTTCGAGGGATACGACTCTGGAACAGTCTAGATTGAAGAGAGATGAAAGTTAGTTAAGGTTGACTTTTAATAGACCAATAGACCAAAAATCGAAGATTAAGGGCCAAATTCACCACTGGCATACGTGGACGCCACACCTTTGATTTCACAAGAGGTATCTCTGCTTATAGTAGTGATGAATTAGGCCCTTCATAGCAAGATCATGGTAAAGGAAAAGCTGGACTGTAACAGCATGATAATTCAAGTGTCACTAGATTAGCCAATTGTTGAGTCTCCATTATAACTGAAGTGTCCCACAGAGTACTTCCAAAGCTTGTTAATGGAAGTGGACCAGACTATTTTGTTCTTTAAAATGGACCTATGCAGTAAAAATGACACCATACAGGGCAGACCAGTGGATCAGCCACATGCCAACAATAAGAGAAATAAAAACCTTGACAAGTTATATTGGAACTGGAAAACATTCAAAGGAGTGCAACAAAAATTATTAGGTGTATGGAACAGCTTCCATTTGAGGAGAGATTAATAAGACTGGGACTGTTCAGCTTGGAAAAGAGACGACTAAGGGGGGATATGATTGAGATCTATAAAATCATGACTGGGGTGGAGAAAGTGTTATTTATGCCTTCTCATAACACAAGAACTAGGGGTCACCAAATGAAATTAATAGGCAGCAGGTGTAAAACAAACAAAAGGAAGTATTTCTTTACACAATGCACAGTCAACCTGTGGAACTCTTTGCCAGAGGATGTTGTGAAGGCCAAGACTATAACAGGATTCAAAAAAAGAACTAAATAAATTCATGGAGGATAGATCCATCAATGGCATCCCTAGCCTCTGTTTGCCAGAAGTTGGGAATGAGCGACAGGGAATGGATCACTTGATGATTACCTGTTCATTCCCTCTGGGGCACCTGGCATTGGGCACTATCGGAAGACAGGATACTGGGCTAGATGGACCTTTGGTCTGAACCAGTATGGCCGTTCTTATGTTCTTAAGTTCCTGACCCCTTGTATCTTCAAAAATAAGACACTGCAGTCCAACTCTCTTCAGTGTCAGTAGAAAAAGGTAACCCACAAGTTTAGACATATTGAACAGTGAGGAAGTGTTGATGTTTAGCTTATGTGAACCTTTTTTTTTTTTTTTTTTAAACAGGAAATTCAGTTGTCTTTACCCTGCTGGAAGATATATATTTAGGCAGGTTCAGTATTTCACCGAATACCACATTTTGAACAGTTCCTATTTGCAAGATGTGTGCGCCAAGAAAGAGCAAATAATAAAAGTTACCTGTATTGTTCTTGCAGATTTTCCATTGGTTCTGCCTGGTTATGAATACCCTTTTGAAGAACAGCACCAGCATGCTGTATATTCCCTTCAGTTTCAAGCTGTTGAGCCCAAGCAATGTACAAAGCAGATGTCCTAGTACCAACTCCTTGGCTGTAGATATAGTCAAAAAATTGACTAGGAGCACTGATGAATTCTGCCTACAGAACATAACATACATACCCATGGGCACATTAAAAGACAAAAAAAAAAAAAAAAAAAAAAGAGTGCATCACTTTTTCTGTCTATAAATTCAACCTTCCCCATTACAAAACTGTTTCTTATGTCTATGGCATACCTAGAAATCCCATACATTACACATGAAAGACTAACCTTTTTTCTAGTAGCTCAATTGAACCAGTTTTCTGATACAGAGGAAAAGTTTGAGGAAGGAGGAAGTAAGCCATGCTGCCCAGAAGCCCACCTCTCAAGCACTTGGTGGGTAGAAAGGGTATTTCTCCAATCATATTAACAGAACAAAACTGAAAAGCCCTCTCAAGCTTCATTAAGACAGACTAACATTTGAAGTCAGTGTTGTTGTGTGGACTCCCCCCGATGGCCTTGTCTACACTAGGATCTAAAAATGCGATGTTAGTGCGACATTAAGAACAGCTCAAGGGCACAGGGCAAGAGGCACCCTGATATCTAGCAGTGAGTTTCAGCTGGCCTGACTAGCCCAGTGTACCCCAACTCACTATTATAATCTATATCTGAGATGTTACTCCTGAGGAATTGTGTGCCAAAAAATTAAAAATTCTGCACACAATATGTTAAAATTCTGTATATTTTATTTGTGAGTAAAGATGTGTCATGTAATAGCTCATTGGAAAGCATATGGCTCACTGTTATTAATATTGTGTAAGGTAGGTGCAAGCAACTGATGCAAAGCTATGGACATAACTGAAGAAGTGTATTTTCTAGTCAAACAGGAGTTATCCCTCCCTAAACAAAGGGATCAGGGTTTATCCACCAGGCGGTTTGAAAGTACTTTGGAAGTAAGTCAATGAGAATGCATTTACATGTTAGCTTTGTTTATCTGATAAGTATGGGAGGAAGAGAAAGTGTGTCTACACTCCAGCAGGGAAGAGAAACTTTACCTGAGCTATAATGGAGGTGGGGGTGGGGGGGTGTCGTGTCTGACCCTCAGATAATAAGCAACTGAATAACCTGATTTCATACAATATTAGTGTATCATGTAAAGTCTTTTACGAATGCCTGTAACATTGGTTATTAATGCATACATTGTACAATGACATTAATACTCATTGATATTCTGTTTTAAAATTTGTGCGCGCCAAACACAAGGAGGAACAATTCCCCCCAAGACCGGATTGTGGGTAGCTATTTACTGGTCTCCTATGTAAATTAAGGATGGTGGAATCAAAATAATGGAAGCTCCATTTACATACAGGGGGATGGGAAGCCCACAGAAAAGGAAGAACAGCTTGAGTTCAGCTTCCTCATGCACACAGCAAGCCACGTACAGAGGAGGGGTTTCTGCCTTCTAAAGCAAGGTCATCAAACTTTGGGAGATAAGCAAGGACAGAGAGCCATTTTAGGCATCCATCACTGGACAAATGCAGAAGGGAAGTGCTTTGCAAGCTGAGAAAGATGGGTCCTTGAACCCAACCATGGGAACAGTTGGAGTCTCTGGGACTGGACTAGAGTAAGGGAAGAGAGCACCTAAGATCTTTCACTTGGGGAGACATGGGAAGCCAGCCCTTTGTTATTCTGGGAAGAGGTCCTGGTCAAAAGTATGGTTAGCCATTTTGAGTCATCTTGTGGGAAGCATGTGATAAGGATTTTATTTTGAACCAAGATAGTAGCTTGTTAAGTCTTAGCTATTAGAAAGCATATTTTGTTTTACTTGTAATCCTATCTTTATTTCCTTGAACTCACTTAACTCATGCTCTTGGTTTTGTTTAATAAGAAGCAGGCAGCATTTTCTCCTGCAAATGTAAACAAACTTATTTGTCTTAGTGATTGGCTGAACAAGAAGTAGGACTGAGTGGACTTGTAGGCTCTGAAGTGGTTTTGGTTTTGAGTGCAGTTATGCAACAACGAAAATCTACATTTGTAAGTTGCATTTTCATGACAGATTGTACTACAGTCTTTGTATGAGGTGAATTGAAAAATACTATTTCTTTTGTTTATCATTTTCACAGTGCAAATATTTGTAATAAAAGATAATATGTAATTCAAATCAAAGAATAACACAGAATATATATATATCAAGATGGAGAAATATCCAAAATATATAATAGATTTAAGTTGGTATTCTATTGTTTAACAGTGCGACTAAAACAGATTGATTAATTTTTTAATTCCAATTAATTTTTTTGAGTTAACTGCAATTAATCAACAGCCTTAATTCAAATTATTTCTGACACTGGTAAATTCCCCACATATTTTCACTTCTTAGTACATATCTAAGTGTACCTACTAGTTTAATGCAGTACTTAACGAATCTCGGATCCTGGTGGTACCTCTCCTCACTGATAAACACTTTCACAAGCTGCTCTAATGAAGCGGACAAACATTCCTGTCCGCTCTGAAGCGGGAAAGCACTTTCCACCCATTGCAGGTATCTGGAACAAGAGGAACATGTCACTGATGTGGCACCTGTAGTGTTTTAGGATTCACACTATTAGGAAAGCAATGCAAATGCCAACCTGTCCCAGGGATCGAGGGGGTCATCTCCTTGATAGCTCTGTATCTGGGCTTCAAACATCCTGCAACATGCACAAAAGTTAGGCACAGAGCAGCAACTAAGGAGCGGGGCAGGGGAAAACCCAGGGGTCAGGCACCAACAACACAAAGAGTTGTGACAGCCCCCCCCCCCCGGGCAGCCGGCCCCCCCCCCCCCCAGCCCCCCCCCCCCGGGAAGCCGGTCCCCCTCCCCCTCCCCCTCAGCCCCTCCCCCCCGGGCAGCCGGCCCCAGGCAGCCTGCCCGCCCTTCTCCTCAGAGGACCCCCAGCAGCCTCCCCGGGCGGGCCCGCTCCCTCCCATCGCTGGGGCCGAGTCCGGCGGGCAGCAGCTCCGCTCCAGCCCCCCCGGGAGATGCGGCCCCCCCCAGAGCCGGGCGCGCCCCCGCCAGCCCCTCACCGCGCGCGAGCCGCCAGCTCCATGGCTGCACGGGACAGTCAGCGAGAGCCAACTCCGTACTCAACGGCCCGGGCCGGACTTTTCAAATCCCCCGCGCAGACGCCGTGCCGCCCACGGCGCCTTCGGATTGGCTGGGCTCCTCCAGCCGGGCAGCCAATCCCAGGGAGCGCTGGTGGCCGCGGAGAGGGGGCGGGGTTAGTGCTCCCATTGCCCAGCACACAGCGGGAGGCGGGATTCTGAGCGCGCCGGGCGGTGCGCGAGCGCGCGCGGGCCCCGCCTCTTGGCAACCAGGCCCCGCCCCCCCGGCCTAGTACCTGCCCCCCCAGGGCCTAGCACCTGCCCGGTCCTGGCACCCCCCACCAGGGCCCAGTCCCGCCCCCTCCAGCCTAGCACCTGCCCAGTGCCCAGTCCCGCCCCCCCCAGGGCCCAGTCCCGCCCCTTCCAACCTAGCACCTGCCCAGTGCCCAGTCCCGCCCCCCC
>NW_020664483.1:436346-462167 GCF_002925995.2 Terrapene triunguis
CCCCCCCAGGGCCCAGTCCCGACCCCTCCAGCCTAGCACCTGCCCAGACCCGCTCCCCCAGTCTCCACCCCCGGGCCAGGCACCCACCCTCACCGCCCCACCCCACATAACTGACCCCTCCTCACAGGGTGGCTGCATGCCTGGGCTCTCCCCCAGAAGCTGGGCACCAGACAGCAGCACGTGGCACAGTGAGCTACCAACCCCGGGTGCGCCCCACTTTGCATCGACACCAGCATGCCTAGTGGCTCCATGCAGTGCCAACGCAAGCAGCCAGCCATGCACACCCCCAAGCAGTATACAAGCTCCAGCAGCTGTATGCCAATGTAAGTTGCACTGTTCTTGGAGTCAGGTTTCAGAGTAGTAGCGGTGTTAGTCTGTATTAGCAGAAAGAACGTGGAGTCCTTGTGGCACCTGAGAGACTAACAAATTTATTTGAGCATAAGCTTTCGTGGGCTAAAACCCACTTCATCGGATGCATGCAGTGGAAAATACAGTAGGAAGATATATATACACAGAGAACATGAAAAAATGATTGCAATACTCCAACAAAAAAACTTCAAAAACAGACTCCAACCAGAAACTGCAGAATTGAAATTAATTTGTAAACTGGACACCATTAAATTAGGCTTGAATAAAGACTGGGAGCGGATGGGTCATTACACAAAGTAAAAACTATTTTCCCATGCTAATTTTTTTCCCCTACTGTTACTCACACCTTCTTGTCAACTGTTGGAAATGGGCCATCCTGATTATCACTACAAAGGTTTTTTTTCCCGCTGATAATAGCCCACCTTAATTGATTACTCTTGTTATAGTTGGTATGGCAACACCCATTGTTTCATGTTCTCTGTGTGTATATATATATATATATATCTTCCTACTGTATTTTCCACTGCGTGCATCCGATGAAGTGGGCTGTAGCCCACGAAAGCTTATGCTCAAATAAATGTGTTAGTCTCTAAGGTGCCACAAGTACTCCTCATTCTTTTTGTTCTTGTAGTGTGGACATGGCCTAAGCTGCCCGACTGCAGGTGCCCATTTGTGGACAGCTGTGTAGAAATAAGTGCCTCACTCCAGCCAGGATTTCAACACCCATACATCATGCAGAAAGGGGCAGGGCTTAGCACACACACCTGTTGTTCCCATCTCCCATTGGCTAGTTTAGGCTGCTCCCTATCTAGGGCCTGCCTTTTGTGGCACCCATTCTTAGACACCTATCTTTCCCCGTTCATTGTATAGGGAACCTGGGTCCTCCCGGAGCTCAGCTTTGTGGATCACAGTGTTGTTCCTGTGTAAGCTCAAAAGCTTGTCTGTTTCACAAACAGAAGTTGGTCCAGTAACTGATATTACCTCACCCACCCTTTCTCTAATATCACGGGACCAACACAACTACAACAGACACTGCATACAGTATTGTTCCTGTGATTTTTTAGATGCATAAAAGTTAGGTCATGCAATATTCAGCACTGCAACACCTAAATCATTTGTGAATCTGGGCCCATGTCCACTAAATGCAGGGAAACTATCAAAAGGATTGCTTTCTTTTTAAGTGATTATTGCATTCTAGAAGAGACATAAATGTATGACACAGGAAGGAAAATGAATACTGAAAGATACACCTAACCAGTGTATGACTTTGAAATATTAAGAGAAGTTGCTTAAAAGAGGGAGAATTCCAATTAATAGTCCAGGTAAATAAGAAACTACTAATAAATTAATAAAATACAAAAAGCTTCTGCTTCTAAGGATCAACATTTGCTACAGACTACTGCCACCTACTGGATATTGACAGAGGTAGCAAAGAATCTGAGATCCCATTGGCAAGCATCTAAGGATATGTTTTTTCACACCTCTGAGCAAGAAAGTTGCAGCGCTGTAAAGTGCCAGTGTAGACAAGCCCTAAGTGTCGCCTTCCAATGATCCTTGAAAACAGTGTGTGATGCCTGAAGTCATCACTGAGATCTCAGAGTTTGCTAAGCATGCGATGGAAGCTGTAGAATCTAGAAGAGCTGTCAGACTCTTGGGCTTGGTCTACACTTACCCCCCAATTCGAACTAAGGTACGCAACTTCAGCTACGTGAATAACGTAGCTGAAGTCGACGTACCTTAGTTCGAACTTACCTCGGTCCACACGCGGCAGGCAGGCTCCCCCGTCGACGCCGCGGTACTCCTCTTGTCTAGCTGGAGTACCGCAGTCGACGGCGAGCACTTCCTGGTTCGACTTATTGCGTCCAGACAAGACGCGATAAGTCGAACCCAGAACTTCGATTCCCAGCCGCCGAACTAGCGGCTGGGTGTAGACATACCCTTGGACAGCTCACCCTTACTCCAAGGTTATAAGGGCTGAAAAGAAGTGGTGAGATTTCATCTCAAGGATTGTTTTTCTCTTTGTTTTCTACAATCACTAACAGAAAGTTACCCAGTGAGACTTCAAGGAACCATATTTTCAATTAAATAATGCTATAAGCATGTGATGGGGGAACTCACCTCTTGAGCACCTCCTGCTGCTACCTGCAGTACTGCAGGCCCTTTCCCACTCCTGGCATCCCATAGGGTGTCAACTTCACTTGGTGGGTTTTCCATAGCTTGGCCCTTCAGCCAGGTCACACTCAAAACAAACCCCTTCCAAAGTAACAAAAATCCCTCCGAACTGTTTATCTGCCCTCATCAGTCTACAGTCCCAGCTCTGGGTCTTTTAAATTCAGTCCTTCGCTTAGGCTTCCAAACGGGCCTTGTCACCTTCTCAGGGTTTACACCACTTTGCAGGTGGGGGAACCTGGACCTGCCCACTGCTCCAGGTTCCAACCCAGGGACCCTATAGACAGCAGTCACGTACTGCTCACATCAGTTCATTACTGGTACTTCCCTGGGCCTCTTCCCACCTGGCCCCTTTATCTTCACCCCTTAGCTCAGGGTTACAGTTCTCAGATCCTCTCTCCTCCCGCTTAAGTAATTGCAGCCAGAGCCAAACTCTGGCTTGAGCTCCTGTGAGGGAGGGAGGAACCCAGTCCCAGCAAGGGATGGCCCTGCAGCTCCTTTTAGCTAAGACTGCTGGGCTCTGATTGGCTGCTTCCACAAGGCCTCTCTAGGCAGTCCTGTAGGACTGCAGGGCCTTTAGCAGGAGGCCAGGAAGGCGACTGGTACACCCATCACAGCATGTTTCTCTTTTGTAAGGCCATGTAAGTCCAAGTGCATTGATGTAAGAGAGCCTCAAACAATAACTTTAAGCAATTGCTTTTGATGTTTTCAACTAGTCCCAGTCAAATCAAACACTAGAAATAGTAGGGACCATATTCCTAAGAGGGCCTTGAGACAAAGTGCACCCCTGCTCCTTGAAACATTAAAGAGCGAGAAGTGTTTTAGAGATAAAGAATTTGTAATAGGTGTTGCCAACTTGCTATTACAACATAAGAAATGATATCAGAGACTTTTTAAGTAACAATAACACTTAGCTTGTTGCTGAGAATTGTACTGGTAGGTGTTGCTGGCTTGCCTGCCAGGCTCCAGGTGCAAGCCACCTGGATGGTATGTGCGTGCGTTTTTGCTGATCAGGTTGTTCGTGCACATCTGTTGATCACGCTCAGTACATAATGATTCCCCCCCTAAAATACTTGGTTCCTACTCCAAAGTTCCTACTATCATTTCATCCTTTATTAAAAAAAATACATACAATTTAGCGGAATTTCAACTTTTTTAAGAGTTCCCAATTAGCTCTCTGAGATTTGGTAGGTTCTTGTCCAAAGATCAGAACCAGTATTATTAAAATTACTGTGATTGGGAACCCCAGTGTGCATGGTTGCAACACTCACATTTAGGAAAAACCTTCTGTAATAGCTTATTACCATAGTTAGCAAAATTATAAACACTCCAACCCAACACATAACAAAAGTGGTCAGATCTAGCCAACTCAAACTACTCATAATACAAAAATAGGATTTCTTCATAAATGAAAATAATCCATGTATTTTATTTTTATAGGAATATGCACTCTGAAATTGGGTGGAGACATTCCAAATCAAGGCCCTGTTCTGTAGACTTATGCATGTGTTTAACTTTACGTATATGACTAGGCTCATTGACCTTCTATCTGCTGGGAATTCTCAGTTTTGCCCACTATAAGAAATAACAAGATTTTTTAAATGGGTCTTCTGTAATGCTTCGGTGGGTCTACTCACATGGGTCAGTTTTAGCAGTTTAGCAGAACTGGGGTCTAAGCAACTATGACTAAAAAAGCCCCCAAACCTAAAACCAACCAACCAACTTGGATTGCGTTGACCAATAAAATTGCTCTTGATCTATTTTTTTCCTTTCAGTTTTGGCTCTGTTGCTCCAGATGGACAGTATCATTCACCCATGACAAGGAAATGTGCCATATTTAGTGATGGACTAGCTGTTCTTATACCAATCAGATGAGCCTCAGGTTATATCTGCACTGCGATGTAAGCCCAGGCTGAGACTCAGGCTCAAGCCCTAACCTGGCTTCCATCTATACAAAAATATTTTGGACTTGGGCTCAGATGGTGGAGGGTCAGAGCCTGAGTCAAGCCAGGACCCAGGGTTCAAGCCCTATCGTTTTACAGTGTGGAAGCAGTTCATTCCTGCCCCCAGACTTGGGTACTTGGAGTCCACTAAAAGTATCCCACAATGCTACAGGCCGACTTCCTTTGTCCTCTCTCTCCCAAGACTCTCCAATCAACTCTCAGGAAACTTCACCTTGTTCTACTACAGCAGCTTGGTGTTTAACCCTTCCATTTTATTCTGACTGCAGAACTGCAAACAGACCTTAGGAGAACCTTTGGCATTTGCACTAGATATCGACCAGAAGTCCTTTACAAAGCGCGCTGCACTGTGGTCATGGGAGCACAGCCAGCTTTTGGTTAATCTCTGGTGCAAGTCCAGCAAAACAATTGATTTTAGTAAGAGTACCAGGCATGACCATGCATACCAGCAAATAGCGAAGAAGCTAGTGGTGTTGGAAATGTAGCAGACCGGTGACCAGTGCAGAGAACAGATTAAGAGTCTCAAGACCAAGTACCGGACAACCAGTGACCACCACCACACCTCTGGCAGCTCGCCAACATCATGCTTATTTTATGATGAGTTCGACCGAGTGCTGGGAACTGCACCGAGCATGAAGCCACCGGTGGTGCATGATAACCTGGTCAGCCAGGCTAGTGCTCTGCTGGCCCCAGAAGACAGCATGGAAATCGATGGGAGCCAGCAGCAGGTGCCAAATGAGGCAAATGAAGTGACTCTGCTGATGAAACTGGTCCTAGAGGAGGCTTTGCCACAGGAGCAGCTGCAGCACATCCTGACGCCATACTTGGAGGAGCTTTTTGATGCCCCCCCCCCCCCCCGAGGAACTGGCAGCAGAGACAAAAGAGGGAGAAGTTGTCCCAGAACCTGGTAAGTTTCTGGCTCAATTTTTATGTTTATTCATATAAGAATGGGACGGATTTCTGCTCTATGAACCAATGCAAAAGTTATTACAAGCCCCGGCTAGCAGCGTGTGTCCAGTAATGGTGGAGTGAATCCCAGTGCCTTCACATCACCTCCCACCACAATGTGGAATTCAAAATGGAGACCAGGAAATGCAATCGGTAAACAGGCATCTACAAGCCTGGGAAGGTTTACAGAGCAGTTTGTTAAAGTAAGAACCTTATATTATCTTCCCTGTATGTATGCCATTCCGTACAAATCCCCGGTGTAACGAGCTGCCTGAAAAGACTGAACAATGTGGGGTGGGGAGGAGGAAGAGGTTCAAATGTAGTTCATTTCTGTTAAATGTCGTCCATGCATTCCATGGGTGACAAAATCAGTCACAACTATGACGGGGGGTTTGAATTCAGCCCAGAAATTTGCCAGGGGGAGAAGGGGGCTCACAGTGGGGTTATGCATGTTTGCATGCAGTCCTAACAGGCTCTGTCAGAAGCCATGTGGAGGCACTAACCTATGTGGATGCTAACGCAGCATCCTGTTGATTCCCTCATTTATTCTGACCCAATCCCAGGTGCCGATAGCTGCAAACTTTTTCCGTAGCAGGAACTCCAGATTTATGAGTCACATTTTGGGGAAGGGCATATATTTCGGGGCCACCTTGTTAGCTCACCAATCCACTCCACTTGTAAGATGTACTGTTTAGTCACCATACATTCAGAAACTTCAGTGACATACGTACCTGGTTTCCCATCGGCAGTTTGGAATAACATTTTTCTTCGCCAGTCGGGCACCACAAGAACTGATATGGCCTCCAAAATCTGCAATGCCTGAAATGAGAGAGAAGGCTTCTGTAGCACAAAGCAGCCACCAACTTCCCCACAAATTCCATTTCTGGGGAAAATTTTATTTAAAAAAATAGTGTTGTTGTAGCCGTGTTGGTTCTGTAATATTAGAGACACATGGTGGGTGAGGTAATATCTTTTATTGGGCCAACTTCTATTGGTGAGAGAGACAAGCTCTCGGGCTACATGGAGCTCTTCTTCAGATCTGGGAAATGTTACTCAGAGCGTCACAGCTAAATACAATGTGGAACAAATTCTTTAGTGTAAGAAGTTGACACGTATTTCAAGGGCCACTTCACCTTGAACTGGAAAAGGCAGTCCTGTGGCTCCGTGTCCCAGGGCTGGAGCAAGGAGCTGGGAGGACCCAGGGAGAGGCCTGGGATCCAGAGGGGAGGCTGTGCTAACCAGAGGCTTATGGGAAACAGCACAAGGGGCTTGGAGGTAGGACATGGCCCAGGAAAACAACAGCACAGCTAAAGGATCAGAGGACCCCCGAACAGAGGGTAGGTCAGGGTTCCCCTACTAGCCCCAAGGAAGGGGCATAAAGCCCCAACACAAGGACTGTTGAGCCCATGGTGGGACTCAGGACTGAGCTCAGAGGATGGGGTTGGGGAGTAGCCCCTGAGGGGCAGAAGCATTGCGTGTTTGGGCTTCTAATTGGACTATTGTTACCCTGGAAGGGGTCCTGAGCCATATGTGACTTAGCCTTTGACTAAGTGTTGGAGAGAAACAGGTAATTTCTGGGCCAAAGTGGCAGTCAACAGGGGGTCCTAGAGGCGAAGGTCCCCGCAGTGCCATACTCCGACACCAGAGGGTGCTATGGCAGCAAATACAACTGCTTACATCTCCCTTTTCTGTAGACTGAATGTGCCAGCTTCACTTAACCCCTTATTGGTCTTGCTTTTTGGCCTGCCCCTAAACCAAAAAACTCCAGCAGAAGTTTAACTCCCTTTAAAAACATGAGCTACTCAGTAAACTAGGCCACCCAGCTTCAACTGTGATGTTTGCTCCTGTCAACCCAAGACTATGGGCTGGACTGTGCCAGCTACACATAGTGAGGGGCAAGACACTTATGAATGAAATATTTCCTGGTAGAGTTCCTGGCAGAGAAGATACAAGGACTAGCTGGCGTCGACGGTGGAGTTCAGTCAGGGATTTGACGGTCTGATGCAAGAGAAGAGAGAGGAGGCTGCACAGACAACTCACAATTTGCAGACACCTGCCAACAAAGAGGACCTGGACAGCAGACGGTTAGACGAGGAGAGGAGCCATGGAAGAACATGACCACAAGGGCAAGGCAGAGGAAGAGACCAGCTAATGGAGAAGGAACAGAGTTGAGGAACAGGTGTGCTGCACTGGAGAACAGGGAGGAAAAGCAGGTAGAAGATGGGGTGGCAAGAAAGAAGAAAAGGGAAGCCAGTTCTCGCAGAAAAGAGGAAGAGACGATGGATCCGGAGCCCTAGGAAGAAGGAGGATAATATACAGGGGACTGTGAGAGAATGGTCTGCAGACAGAAGGAAGAACAGAGAGAGGGAACCTGAGGTTCACATCACATCAGGAAGAGGCAGGTCTGTGTGACTGGAGACTCCACACTAAGAAGAATTGAGAGGACAGAGGATGTACTGTCTACCACGAATGGGGATATGAGATGTTGACCTGAGGCTGAAAAGGATCCTGATGGGAATGGTGAAAAATCCACTGATTAGCCTTCATGTTGGGACAGATGACACTGTCAGATTCCCATTGGAACAGACTGCGGACGGGTGGGGAAGATGCTCAAAGAATGAGCACTCAAAGATCAGGTGATCTTTGTGGAATTCTTCCGGTTGCTAGAGGAGTATGGTGGAGTCTGACAAGACAATGAAGATCATTGGGAGGCTGTACTGGGGTGGCTGCTGTACCAGAGGGCCCCCTTATGGCAAACCCATCCCACAGACATTGTTATGTGTTAGGGACCTGCCTTCCAGCCTGATCTTCTAGAGTTCCCACCTCCATTCCAGAGTTACACTGTTTTTAAAATCCCCAAAGTTACCACAACTACTGAATCATATCAATTTAACTCAGGATGTCTCCTGCTCCTGTTGGGGTCTTTCGCTAGTCCCCTTATCCCTGGCTTCTGCCAGCTTTCTTCTCCCGGAGTAGATCCAGCACCTCCACCCCTATCACTGCCTTCTCTCCTCTGGCTGCCCTGAACTGTCTGTATTTAATCTCCTGGCTCAGCCAACCACATCCTCTCCAGGTGTGCCAAGTGAGGCTAATAGAGCTCTCAGGTGTTCACCACTTCCTTCTCAGCGCCCAGTTAACCCCTTCATAATGGGTGTGGGGTTACACCCCCTAGGACAGAGACATTCACAGAGAGTGGACTTTTCTTGACCGATGGATTCCATTTGAGTACCTGGGGTACTAACCATCTAGGATCAAGGCTGGCGTGCCTGATAAGAAGAGTATAATACTAGTGTAACCCGTCTGTCAGGTGTTGTCAGCAGCAAAAAAGCCTGGGTTCAATTTCTGAGGGGTTTCCTTAAAGATGTAATTAATACTGGCTCAAGCTCCCACCCAGAAACCTGAGAAACTATGTACACCACCCAGGGTGCCCCAATAGGCAATTTTCCCCCGGTCGTAAGTACTGAGTCCTGGGGTTGAAAACACGAGAACTTTATTTTTGGGGAAAAGGGGGAGACGACACAATAAACTTTGGAAAACCAGCTATTAAAAAAGAAATTCTGTGAGGTAAGACTCCCCCTCCCCCTCCCCCCAGTGTACCTTAACCATAGTCCCAACCTCAGTCCTCCTGGCCACAGTGAATGGCTGGGGCATTTAGCCACTTCCCTCCTCCCCAGCTACCCACTCACAGTTAGCTGCCATGGCTTGGAGAAGTCCAAGGATGCTGGCAGGTGAGCACTGCCTGGGCTGCCCTGAGGACTTAACCACCTGACCCAGCTCAGATGATTCCAGCCTTAATTGCTGGGTAGGGAGGTCCACACCACAGTCCCTTTGACTGCTGCTCCTTCTGTGGCTTCAGATCAAGCTAGCCCAGTTCTGCTCCAGCCACCACCTCTCAGCGCTGTCCATCGCCTCGAAGCTGCCACTGCTGCTCTGCAGCGTCCGTTCCCTCAAAGCTGCCACGGCTGCCACTGCCACAGCTTTACAAGCTGTCTTGGCTCAGCTCTTAGAGAGGGATCACTGGTATCTGAGACCCGGTATAGAGTCCTCACCTCCAGCGACGCACTCCCGTCAGGAGACTTTTTCTCTTCTCTCTCCCTTCTCTAGCTTTGCCCAGGCTCCCTGGCCCTACTGTGACTGACAGCAGTCTCAGTCACTGTGACCGTAAGAACATTCAGTGTTGATGTCTTGTCCTTGTATCTCCTGACATGGTCGCTTGCATTATATGGCCCTGAAACTCAAAATTTCATCAGTGATGCAGTTGACCGTAAAGAAATAGAAGTGACAACGTGGATAAAACAGCATCAGTTTGGGTCAAAATTACTTGAGAGGATTGTAAAAGAGGTTCTATGGGTCTGCTGTAGACCATACAGCAGGGTCAGATTTGGATAAGGACAGAGAGCTCTTTTATATTGTTAGTGTAACACTGGCAGACCCCGGTCATGGGCGGGCGGGATCGAACCTAGAACCTCTGGAGCTAAATGCATGAGCCTCTACTCTCTGAGCTAAAAAAACATGTGGCCCATAATTAAGGCTGTAGAACAGACTCATTAATCTCTCTCTGAGTGGTCTCAGTGCCACTAGATGGGACAGAGCACCACACCCAAGAGGTGTGTGAATTACATTAGAAAGAGAAATTCTATCAGAATTGTGTCATTATGGGAAACTTTAACTTTCCAGGTCTAGATTGGAGAACAGATGACACTAATAAGGGTAGGGATAAATTATTCCTGGATGTAATAACGGACAGATTTCTGCACCAGAGTCACCGAACCAACAAGAGGTGATACTGTTTTACACTTGGTTTTGGTAAATAATGAGGACATTATAAAAGAGCTAGTCATAGGAAATAACCTTGGATCAAGTGAACATGAATTGAGTTTAAATTAAATGGAATGATAAACAAAACCTGGTCATCAGCTAAGGTTTTTTATTTCAAAAGGGCAAACTTTGAGAAATTAAGGGAACTAGTTAGTGAAGTCAACTGGACTAAAGAGTTCAGGGTCTTAAATGTGGAGAAGACTTGGAATTTCTTTAAGTCAGAGGAGAAAAAAATGATCTGGAATTTACATCCAAGCAAGGGGGGGGAAATATTTGTAGGGAAGGTGCTCCAGACCTAACTTGGTTAATAACTGCCTCAGAAAGGATGTCTGGAGCAAGAAGGGAACCTACAAGAAATGGAAAAAGGAATTGATCAACAAAGCATGCTACCTCTTGGAGGTCAGAAAGTATAGGGACAAAGTGAGAATTGAGTTAGACCTTGCAAAGGAAATTAGAACAAATAGCCGCATAAATAAAAAGAGAACAAGAAAAGAAGTGGGGCTCCTATGCAGCGAAAATGGGATAGAGATTAAAGATAATCTACGTATGACCCAAAACCTAAATGAATACTTTGCCTCAGTTTTCAATGAGGGGAATAAAGGCAGGATGGCTGATGGAAATGAGTATCTACGTATCTATGTATGAGTATTACGCTCAAATAAATGTGTTAGTCTCTAAGGGTATGTCTACACTACGAGAGTAGTTCGATTTTACTTAAATCGAATATGTGGAATCGATATTGCAAAGTCGAACGTGTGTGTCCACACTAAGGACAGTAATTCGACTTTGTGAGTCCACACTAACGGGGCAAGCGTCGACATTGGAAGCGGTGCACTGTGGGCAGCTATCCCACAGTTCCCGGAGTCCCCGCTGCCCATTGGAATTCTGGGTCGAGCCGCCAATGCCTTCTGGGTAAAAAAATGTGTAGAGGGTGCTTTTGGGTAACTGTCGTCATCCGTCCGTCACTACCGACCTCCCTCCCTCCCTGAAAGCGCCGGCGGGAAATCAGTTCGCGCACTTTTCTGATCAGTGACAGCGCGGACGCCACAGCACTGCGAGCATGGATCCCACTGCAACCATCGCTGCAGTTGTGGCCGTTCTCAACACCTCGCAGCTTATCATACACCTTTCCCTGAGGCAGATGCAGAGAAATCGGGCGAGGAGGCTACGGCACCGCCGTGAGAGCCTGAAGTCGGAGAGTAGCACAGAGCTGTCAGAAACCATGAGACCCAGCGCTCAGGACATCACGGTGGCAATGGGTCATGTGGATATCGTGGAATGGCGATTCTGGGCCCGGGAAACAAGCACGGACTGGTGGGACCTCATAGTGCTGCAGGTCTGGGACGAATCCCAGTGGCTGCGAAACTTTCGCATGCGAAAGGGGACTTTCCTCGAACTTTGTGAGTTGCTGTCCCCTGCCCTGAAGCGCAAGGACACCCGGATGCGAGCAGCCCTGACTGTCCAGAAGCGAGTGGCCATAGCCCTCTGGAAGCTTGCAACGCCGGACAGCTACCGGTCAGTCGCGAACCACTTTGGTGTAGGCAAATCTATCGTGGGGGTTGTTGTCATGCAAGTAGCCAACGCAATCGTTAAGGTACTGCTCTCAAAGGTAGTGACCCTGGGAAACGGCCAGGTCATCATAGATGGCTTTGCCGCGATGGGATTCCCAAACTGCGGTGGGGCTATAGATGGGACTCACATCCCTATCCTGGGACCGGACCACCAGGCCAGCCAGTACATTAACAGAAAGGGCTACTTTTCAATGGTGCTGCAAGCACTGGTGGACCATAGGGGACGTTTTACCAACATCAACGTCGGATGGCCGGGCAAGGTTCATGACGCTCGCGTGTTCAGGAACTCTGGTCTGTTTACACGGCTGCAGGAAGGTATTTACTTCCCGGACCCCAAAACAACTCTTGGGGATGTGCAGATGCCTACAGTGATACTCGGGGAGCCAGCCTACCCGCTAATGCCCTGGCTCATGAAGCCCTATACTGGCGCCCTGGACACAGAAAAAGAACTGTTCAACTACCGTCTGAGCAAGTGCAGAATGGTGGTGCAGTGCATCCGGGAGGCTTTGAAAGCAAGGTTCCAGACTGAGCAGGGTAACCAGTGACTGTTAAGTTTGTGGACACAGAAGCTGAACCTCCAGTTACATACCCCCTTCACCCCCTTCCCAAAAAATAAAATCAGTTCTATTTTGTCAATGAACACCGTTGTCTTTATTACTGTTTTCGCGGGAATGTTTTAAACCGGGGACGCAGACAGTGGCGGGGGGCGGGTTTAGTGTTCTGATGCAAATGATGCTTCTAAACTCCAGGAATGACAGGCTCCGCAGTGGTGCACTGGATGTTTCAACGGAGCCTGCCATCACTCCTGGGCAGAACTGCGTGTATGTGTCAGCTATGTGAGTTTCTGCCTGGGGGAGGAGGGTTACAGATCCCCTGCTGCGTGGCTCTGTGATCCAGGATAAGGACTGCAGCATAAGATCTGTAACTGCCCTCCCCCGCCACAAAGTCACAGAGCAACCCCCCCCCCCCAGGAGATGAAAACCACCTCCCAGACTGACCAGGGTCACTAGTGACTGCACTGTGTATGTGTCCTGATGCTGGACCTGCCCCCGCCTCTGTACCCTGCTAAAGGTGACTGTCCTGTCCAATTACCAATCCCCTTCCCCCCCTCCAGACAGACTCTCCCTCAAAAGAACCTGACTGAAACAGTAATGAACAGAAACAAATTTTTAATTAACAACCAGACAGGAAACTGGGGGGTGAAAGTCGGACGGGGGCTTGGGTGAGGCGGGCAGGAAAGGACTTTTCAAATTTTGGGGAATGACAGCCTTCTGGTGCTTGAGCAGTCTGCAGGGGTGGAGTGAGAGTTTTCACGGACTCTGCCACCCCTCCTTCTTTGGACTTTGGGAGAGGGGGGTATGGGACTTGGTGGCGGGGGACTGCGGTTCCTGATAGACTGCAGCGGGGCTCTGTCCTCCTGCCTCCGTTCCTGCAGAACATCAACAAGGCGCCGGAGCGTGTCCGTTTGCTCCCTCAGAAGTCCAAGCAGCGTTTGAGTCGCCTGCTGGTCTTCCTGCCCGCCACCTCTCCTCACGTTCCATGTGTGTCCGGTGCATTTGTGACAAATTCTCCCTCCACTAGTTCTGCTGTGCTGCCTGGGCTCAGGAGCAGCCCATTAGTTCTGAGAACATGTCCTCTCGCGTCTTCTTCTTTCTCCGCCTAATGTGCGCTAGCCTCTGGGAGTGTGATGCCAAGCTGGGTTAGGAGACAGTTGCAGATGTGGCTGTGGGAATGAGGAAAAGGCAGTGAATTCCTCCGAAAGATAAATGTGGTTGTGAATCAAGAACATAGTTTTTCTCTGTGAACAAGACCATGAACCACACCTATCACATGCGCACTCCGGACAAGGTCGAATTTTCGAACCTCGCCTTCAGTGCCTGGGCTTTTGCACTGCCGATCTGGGAAGCGGGGCAGGACACGGTACTCTCTGTAGCAGGCAAACATGGTAAGCCGTAGACTTGTGGCTGCTTAAAACTGTAGGAGTACCACTGGCCTCCTTTCACATTGAAAGCACTGCCAGTCTGTGCTGCCAGCAATCGGCCAAGCAGGAACTCTGGCCCTGTCCCACCCCCTCGCGGATGAGCCAGGGAAAGATCCCTGTATGCTGCCCCTCTCCCGCCCCCACCGCGTGGCTGTAAACCAGCGGTCACAGTTCTGTAAAGGAACTTGTTGCAAGCAGTCTCAATACTAACAGTCCCCTACCTAATTCAAAGCAGGTCATCATGAGCGACATAACTCTCATGAACATCCCGGACACCGAGATCCAACGGATGCTTCGAGAAAGCCTGCAGAGACCGGGGCCCTATGCCGCCATGCTATGCAAGGCAATGATACCGGAGTACCTGCTTGTCTCCTGGCGCGGGAACGTCTCCTACTTCGGAGGACCAAGTAAAGCCGCTCTCCCCAGGAACCTGATGAACAGGCTATCCCATTACCTGCAGCAGAGCTTTGTGGAGATGTCCGTGGAGGACTACTGCTCTATCCCCGGACATATAGACAGGATTCTAATATAGCTGCAGTAGCAGGCACTAAAGAGTGGAGCAGCTTGGGCAGCACAATCATGCACAACCGGACACTATTTGATTTTTTTTTTAAATAGTTGTTACTGATTACTTAAGCGCCCAGGGGGAAGAAATCATGATTCACAGATTGTTGTTAGTATTAATATTCAAGTTTTGTAAAAAATAAAGGTTAATATGTTTAAAGCACTTACCGCTTGATCCTTCGCCTGAATCTGTGTCCAGGTTACATGCTGGGGAGGGTTGGTAGGGGATCTCTGTAACGGTGATGAAGAGCTCCTGGCTGTCGGGGAAATCAGCTTGGTAAGCGCTGTCGACTGCCTCGTCCTCCTCATCTCCTTCCTCCTCTTCCCCGTCCGCTGAGGAACCGGCCGTGGACAATATCCCATCCTCAGAGTCCACGGTCAGTGGTGGGGTAGTGGTGGCGGCCGCAGCAAGGATGGAATGCAGTGCCTCGTAGAAACGGGATGTGTGGGGCTGGGATCCGGAGCGTCCGTTAGCCTCTTTGGTTTTTTGGTAGCCTTGTCTCAGCTCCTTGATTTTCACGCGGCACTGCGTTGCATCCCGGCTGTAGCCTCTCTCTGCCATGGCTTTGGAGATCTTCTCGTAGATCTTAGCATTCCTTCTTTTGGAGCGCAGCTCTGAAAGCACGGACTCATCGCCCCACACTGCGATGAGATCCAAGACTTCCCGATCAGTCCATGCTGGGGCCCTCTTTCTATTAGATTGCACGGCCATCTCTGCTGGAGAGCTCTGCATCGTTGCCACTGCTGCTGAGCTCACCTCGATGTCCAAAGAGGAACTGAGATTCAAACTGCCCAGACAGGAAAATGAAAATGAATTCAAATTTTCCCGGGGGTGTGGCTGGTCAGAGCATCCGAGCTCGGACTGCTGTCCAGAGCGTCAACAGAGTGGTGCACTGTGGGATAGCTCCCGGAGCTATTACCGTCGATTTCCATCCACACCTAGCCTAATTCGATATGGCCATGTCGAATTTAGCGCTACTCCTCTCGTTGGGGAGGATTACAGAAATCGATTTAAAGAGAGCTTTATGTCGAACTAAATGGCTTCCTGGTGTGGACGGGTGCAGGGTTAATTCGATATAACAGCGCTAAAGTCGACATAAAAGCCTAGTGTAGACCAGGCCTAAGGTGCCACAAGTACTCCTCGTTCTTTTTTCTAGAAATCTAAGTGACCACATCCATGGTGGAAGCAAAACTTAGAGTTTAATATGCTCAAATCAGAGAGAGCTGGATAATCTCCATTCCAGAATTCTGAAGGAACTGCTGTATGGCATTGCAAGTCCACTAGCAAGGATTTTTACTAAAGCTATCAAATCGGGGGGGTCCTGTATGACTGGAGAATAGCAAACATAGTACATATTTGTGAGAAAGGGGAAACGAGTGATCTTGGCAACTATAGACCTGTTAGTTTGACCTTGGAGCAGGGCGGTCAGACCCTTTAAAGGCCCACAGAGCCAGGGAGCAGCAAGGCCTGGCCTAAGGAGAAGCCCAGCAGGCATGTGTGGGGAACCAGCTGGCCCAGCTGAGCAGCAGCTAATGATTGGCTCTGATTCCAAGCTGGAAGATACAAGTAAGGACCCACCACTGTAATGGTGGGGAGGTTGGGAGAGACAAACACTTTCCTAAGCAATGGTGGAAGGCTGCAACAGGGCTATGGTCCCCCTGAGGCTAAGGGACTTGTGAGCCCCTGGGGGGCAGAGGCCACTGCAGTACCAGCTCAGGACTATCCCTTTTATTTCTTGCTTTTGTGTGGCTGAAGACTAAAAGAGTCTGGCCTGAAGGCTAAAACAGAGCTTGGGTGTGGCTGACTGTTTTGTCCCCAGGCTGGTAGACAGGCCTACCAGACTACAGACCTCAATAGCATCCAAGGGTCTAGAACAAAGTCTCAAGGAAAGCATTATAAATTACATGGAGGTAAATAGCAAATGGGATAAAAGGCAACCTGGATTTACCACAGGTAGATTTTGCCTGCCTTCTGTTGTGTGGAAATATCAACATTTACAAGTTAATCGAAAGGTTTGAAATCCATTTGAGGGCTTCAAGAGATGCAGAGTGCAGCTTTGCTATACCTCCTGGGAATGAAATGAGGCACTTCTTCACAATGTGTTGATGGTTTGGAGGTCCCTGCATTTGCACTGTGGCAAAGGAAATGCAGTAGATCTAATCTATCTAGACTTCAGTAAGGCATTTGATATGGTACCACATGGGAAATTATTAGTTAAACTGTGGAAGATGGGGATTAGTACAAGAATTGTAAGGCTCATAAGGAACTGGCTAAAGGGGAGATGACAGTGGGTTGTTCTGAAAGGAGAACTACTGGACTGGATGAAGGTTAGTAGTGAGGTTCCTCAAGGATATGTCTTGGATCAATCTTATTTAATATTTTCATTAATTACCTTGGCACAAAATTAGGAGAGTGCTAATGAAATCTGCTGATGACTCAGTTGGGAGGCATTGTCAATACAGTGGAGGATCAATATTATGCAGTAAGAACGGGAGTAATAGAAATGGGATGCAATGTAATGCTATAAAATGCAAGGTTATGCACATAAGGACTAATTTTTGCTATAAGCTGGGTCTCATCAGTGGGAAACAACAGAGGAAGGGAAAGACCTGGTTGTATTGCTTCTCTGTGCTAACCTGAGGTTTTCCCAACGCTGTGTTCCAGCTGACTAATAAAGCCTGTTCTGTTTTGAAAAGGCTGCATGGAGTTGCTGCAGATACTTGCTGAATTGCATTGATCCCTGAAGGGAATAAAAGTCTCTAAACAGGAGTCTCCTTCAGTGGGACTCTCAGGGCAGAGCTCAGTGTGAGAAACAGGGGTGCTAGGAGACAGGTATTGAGGCTGTTTCAAGGCCAGGGGTAGCACAGATCCTGTAAATCCATGCCACACTGTGCTCATGAAAGAATTCCATTCAAATTGACAATCCTGGAGAATTAACTCCTCTATATAAAATAGAGCATAGGCATTTTCTCTATGCTTTCCCCAACAGCCACATCAGCTCCTTTCACATGGCTACCAAATACCCAAGGGATGGCATCACTATTACCATAAACTTCATCTGGGACCATGGCCTAGAAGTGAAAATCTCCACATCATCCCTCTACCAATCTCCTGAGCCAACAGATCTCCCAATACAGAAAGTTGAATTGTGCATTTATCCACAAGAGGGTAGCAAACAACAGATTTTCAAAGCACCTCTGTGCCTGCTACTGTTCTCTTTGCGTTTAGAAGGAAGGTCACGCAGGGTGTTGTCAGTTTTGTCAGCTATTGAACTGTTTGTATCTAATTTAGACAGAGATTGTGCAGCAGAGGTGTATGGAGCTTTTGTTCTGTGCTTGATGGAAGAGCATGTATTATTCTCTGGACTTTACGGCTAACCTAGTATATTTATCATGTACAGCCCTCGGTCTCATGTGCTAATATTTGTACAGGTGCTTGGGAGCCTAACTACAGCTACCCATTTTTGAAAATCTTAGCTGGAAGCATTTGTCTTCAGACACCCAATACCACCCCTGTGGCTAATGATAGGATGAGTAATGTGGCAGTGGCAAAAATTTTATTCCTCAAAAGGGAAGAAAAGGAGAAGTACATAAGTTAGACTGGGAGCGAGGGGACCCATCTAACAGCAAATAAAATGATCAAGACTGGTCTCTTCATCACCCTGACATTCAAGTTCCCAAAACCATCTCTCAGATCAATATGTCCTTATTTTGAAAACTTCACTATATAATTGTTGTTAAGAAGCCAAATGAACCTTCACTTTGAAATCCACAGGGTTCTAAAATACACCTCTACCCCGATATAACGCTGTCCTCGGGAGCCAAAAAATCTTACCGCGTTATAGGTGAAACCGCGTTATATCGAACTTGCTTTGATCCACCGGAGTGCGCAGCCCTGCCCCCCCGGAGCGCTGCTTTACTGCGTTATATCCGAATTCGTGTTATATCGGGTCGCGTTATATGGGGGTAGAGATGTAATATGAAGGATGTAGCTTTAACACCTTAAAAGCAACAGAGTTAAGATTTGAGGTAAACTTCATCCTTAAACCAGTTGTTTGTGCCTATGCCACTTTCAGAGTTACTTTATTCAGATAATGCTTTACAGGTTAGAGTTTGGAGGCAGAGGAAAAATGCATGGAATCTAAATGGGAATGGCAAGTTGTTAGCATTCGGCTTGGCACTTTGCTTCCAGGATCAAAGGGAAATACCGTTACTTTACTACCAGTTGCTATGATCCCATGAACATTAAAACTTAGACTCTGCCACTTCCAAGATGTTTGCTCTCTCCACTTATGTCCACTCACTTCTTGATAGCAAACCTTGACAAAGATGAATCTCCTCCAATAGGAAGCAGTGCGATATGTTTTGGCTTTGCATTTGAATGTAGGCCTGGCTGGTAGTGCAGGAAATCCAGCCACCACGTTCTCAGCCTACTATAAACAAAGTAGCAGTGTATTACTATTGCCTTACTTTTAGGATAACTTAAGCCAGTATTTTTTTTAAAGAACCATGAAGCCTATGTTGTGATTTGTAGGAAGCATCTATCTGCAGCTGGGGCTCTTCTGGATGTTTTTGTGACAAATTACTCGCAGATTACCCTTTAATGCAGTCAGGTTTGCCTGTTGTCTAAGCTTTCTGTGTCATATGGAAAGCCTTCAGACTTGATTTAAAACATCTGGTTAACAAGTCAGCTGCACCAAGTTGCACTGTGAGGTAGATCAGCCAGAGAAACCTTTTTGTAGCTGGTGGAAATGCAAACATTAACTTCAGTGTTTTTCTCCTTCTTAGTTTAATTTTCTCATACGAATTGAGCTAAAGCCAGCTGTGCCTTATGCAGGCAAAAATGTCTGCCAGGCAGAGTATATTTGCCATACTGGTTACTCAGCACATGCCTCCTCAATCGTAACACAACTTCATATACCCACTGAGTAAGAAAAAGTAAAAATATTAAGTAAGGCCCCAGTCCTGCCAAGACTTACACAGATGCTTAACTATATGCACTGCGAATAGTCTTCTTGTTGTAGGCGTTCATGTCAATGGGACTGCTCACGTTGCGGGATGTTAAGTACACGCAGGATCCGGGTCTAAGTCTTTGTAACTGGTGCCAACTTGACAACCCCAAATGCTGACCCTGTATTTGTTATACACAGATCAGGTAGAGCAGATAGTGGCAGTACTAGCTTCCACACACTGCTGCACCAATCCTTACCCACTGATGCAGTCCCTGACACGTATGTCTTCACTGACAATTAACCTGGGCTTTTCCCCAGCTTTTAGCCCAATCCTCCTCCACTCACGCCCACCCGCCCTTCTGTCCTTACAGAAAAACCTCTGACCTGGGTTTGGAGGTGCTTTAACTCTGGGCTAGCTTACCCAGCTGGGGATGTGGGTTAGAGCCCAGGCTCCATTTAAAATTAGACTGGAACCCATCCACTTTGCAATAAGGACACAGACTAAATCACTCAAGTGCTGATAGTCCTCCAATGCCTTCCCACAGTTCCCCCCAAAGATAGACAAGTTCTCCTGCAATTGACTGGGAAAGAATCCTAGGGTGTCTCAGCCTAAGGAACCATTGGCTATGCCCCCAAACACAAATGGGCCAGTGCAGAAATGGTGATGACACAGTAACACCGGTTGGGCTTTGCAGTGGAGATGTTCACACCCCCGCGAGGCTAACCTGGGTGCTCAGACCTGAGTGCCAATCACCAGGGTTAACTGTGCAGTGAAAGCATAGCCTAGGAGTGAGAGGGGAGTTCAGGCTTTCGTGCCACTTTAATAATCATCATAATAAATCACACTTCGCCTTTACATCTTAAAGCATTTTTCAAAGGTGCACAGATAGCGGATAGGTTTCAAAATGGTTTTGTTCATGGGGAGTCTCCATTGAGTGGGGCTGTTTAAAGTGGGTCCCCCAGGCATTGATTATTGGTGACCTGGTAGAAAATACACGCACATTGCTGATGAACTTTACAGCTTTGCAGGTCACAAAGACTGAATACAATGGTAAATAATGATGAGAACAGGCCTATTTTGTGCCTGTGATGCAAAGTTCATTGGAAAAATTGGGCAATTTTCTCTGCTACAATATTTGGGCAAAATGACATGTTAAAATCAGCCCATCTTTTAGATGTAACTTCTTGTTTTGAGCACAGAACACTAGTGTTCTATGGGCAACTGTGCTTGCCTTGTTGGCTTCCAAGGAGAATCCAAGGCGATGTTTCAGAGCCCTGAGGGCTTGATCCAAAGCCTAATCATACTGATGGAAAAGCTCTCACTGACTTCAGTTGGCTTTGGATCAGGCCCTAAAAGGACTGGGTCCGGGTCAGTTGAGAGATTGACCCACACCTCATTCCTTACTCCTAGGGTTAAAGTGAGCAGAGAAGCCCAAGCTTGAGCTCAGGAGAGATGTGCAGGCAGGGCCTTTTCCATGAGGCCCTGACCATGGAATGGGCCAGAGCCCTGGCAGGTTAACCTTCCATACACATCGAGAGGCTAACACTTTCCTCAGGCATGGGTGCAGGGATGGGAGATAGTTGGATGGAGCAGTTCTTAATGGCAATATAGTGGAGTGAAAGGGTAGAAGAAAATTCTGATTGGTGGTCAGCAGTGAATTGTAGCAGTTTAGAGTAACTGTGCGTTATTGTGACCTATTAATCACTGGGGAGGTGGGAGGCATGCAGAGCATGGGATGGGCAATTTTAGCATCTGTGTTTTAAAACTCTGGCCCAGTGTGTGGATTATGTATTTGCTAATTATCTGGTTTGCATAGAGTGGAGTTAAATTTAACTAATTGGTTTTGTGTATTTGGCTGTAAGCTAATGTTGTTGTGGTGTGTGTGTGAGAGAGATGACGGCACTGAAGGGCCCAATCAGGGGTCAGGGCCCTGTAGTGCTAAGCCCCATACAAATACAGAACACGAAGACAGCCCCTGCCCCAGATACAGTCTAAGTATGAAGGAAAGACAACAGGTGGGTTGGGGGAGCACACAGTAATAGTCAGGTGATCATGAACAGTTAAGTGGTAAGCAGGGGTCATGTGAGTTTGTTGTTCTTTAAAAACAATAAATATGGTTCTTGGGGAAGCAAGAGTGACTTGTGGGTAAAATCAACTGCATGTTGCCTGTCCCAGTATGTGTGGGGCTAGATAGAATTGCTACTTTTTGGGAACAGAACAACAGAGAGGCCATTCTTTTTGTCTCATATTTATTTATTTTTGTTAAATCGTTTAAAAATAAATTGGCAGAGTTAAAATTTCCATCACTCTGCGTGAGCTGAATCCACATTGGTGAAGATATCTAGGTATCCCCAGAGTCGCCCTTTAGAGATAACTTATCTCGGGGCCTCCACCACCTACACAGTGAGGAGAGATTTCCTGGTGCGTAGGTGTCTCTTTTTTCACAAAGCCAAAGTTTACACATTTTTTAGTAGTTTGCTGTAACACTGTGTCTGTAGAGTGGTATACTGTGATAAGTAAGGTATAGTTGTACTCATTTGTATTATCCTGTATAACTCATTTGTAGCTTTGCCACTTGTGAATAATTTACATATCCCGAAGTCTTGCTCGCCAACCACATCTTTCTTCCACACCCCAATGGATTCCATCTGTATGAATTTATTTAGAGATAAGCAATAATAAAAAATGCCCATTCTAAAAGCTGTATGCACCCTAACGGTTTATTAGACTCACAACAACATAGCAATGAGCACTTATCTGCACTGAATTCTTCTCTACAGGTAACACATTAACATCGGCAACAGCAGCATTAAATAATCATATAGAGATAACAAATTCACCCAGCCTGAAACTGTCAGAAACCAGTGACAAATTAATGGAACCCCTCAGTAAATCAAAGCAACAGAGAAGTTCCTATCACCCTCCTCCCCATGTGGAACATCTCATCCCTTCCCCTAAAACCATATCAAATAGATAGCACTGTGCCTGGAAGTTAATCAAATTCAGGCGACTTCAGACCAAAAGTGGCAGTAAGCCCCAGAATCCTGGAGCCCTCACAGAGACCAACTATCCCTTCTCTTTGATAAAAAGGGGGATCTAGCCCACATCCCTCTGCTGACCATAGCTGTGGCCCAGAGAAACAGGTGAACCTGCAGGTACACCCATTCCAGGCCATGTAGGGCTTTCTAGCTTATAACCAACACCATAAACACCACCTGGAGACCAATAAGCCAGCGCAGATCCTAGAGTCTAACAGTGGCTGTGTGTGTGTGTGTGTTTTAAAATCATCCCTAAGTTGTGGCATGCTGATACCAAAGGCAGACACCCACCCTCAATCAGAGAGGCTGGGGGCATGGATCAGCGTTCACATCACGCTCCCCATCAGTACCGGCCTGGGCCGGGGAAGCAAATGATCCAACCAGAGAACCAAATTCCGTGATGAATCCTGGTCACGTGCCGCCTGAGGCACGTTGTGCATACGCTAAGAAGAATCAGAAAGGCTGATACTATCTCCACCTCTACCTCTGCTGTACACATATGGTTCTGATTCCCATTTACACAGTTCTGGCAATGTAAAGGGGGCCTCAGAATGGGTGTAAATGGAATTTACTTCCAGAGCAGTGGGTAAGACTCAGGCCCTCCTGTGTACATACACGTTCAGATAAATTTGCACACACATTTTACATAGAAATAAACCCCAGTGGGCTCAGTAAGGAGACGTTCTATATTTTTTGCTTATATAACAGTGGCATGTAAAATTCTGTCAAGGAGACAGTGGCCTGCAGAATCTATATCAACTGTATAAATCATTGTATTAAGGAGAGGTAGCATACGCTTTCTAAGAGTTTTGGGGTTTGTGGCACCTGTTCCAGCATGTTAATCAACCTCTGGTGTCAGCTAGATAATGGGTGATGTCATCTGCAGGTGTCTGAACGTTGTGGTGAAGACCTGCAGCTGAACATTTATTTCACAAGGTACTGTTAGCCACATCTGTACTCAACTGTGAAGAGGATATTAACCAGAAAGTTTAGGTGGAGGGTGTTTTTAACGAGAACATCCAAAAGCAGCAAGTAGACATTTTAAACATATGCTTTTCCTATGATTTCAGCTGACTTCATTTGGTTATGGAGGATAGTAAAAGCACTGTTGCATCAGACTGCTGCTGTGGGAAGTGTATCTACACACACACACACACACACACACACACACACACACGCATGGTGTTAGTTTTCTCAGTTTCTAAAGCACTCACATCTTTAAACATGTCAGAAAAATGCCCGCCTTTCAGATAACAATCTCCTTTATTTTTTTTTACACTCATATTTGCTCCTGCGATATCCTTAAGGCATTTCAGATGATTCATGAGATCTGTATATTTGTTTATACCCTTGCATGTCAAAAGTTACAGTATTTGTCTTAAACTGTGTTGCTCTGCTGCACTACAATAAAGGTCAAGTTTCAAAACTGAATCAGTTAAAACCTCCTGTTTAAGGCATGTGGCTTAAACTGATTTTATCTGCGTAGATAGACTCAAGTGAAATGTTGGTGTTGTCACAGTGGGTTTGAGAAGCAGAACCCTTTTACCAGACCTGAATTTAGGTAGCTAAGAATGAGATCTATGTCAAGGTGATTTTTAAGGGGGGTATTTTTCAAGTGGTGTGAGTTTATAAAACGTTGTGTCTGGGGCTGGATCTGTGTCAGCACTCTGGCAGGCAGGATGAGGACCAGTCAGCACCCAGGACTGTCCCACTTTGCAGTGCTTCTCTAGTTCAATACTGCGTTGGTCAGAGTAACACACAAGGCCCCTGGCCACGACTGGCCCCGTTTGTGTCTCGAACACAGAAGGCTAATGGGGGGCAATTGCTGGAGCAAGACAGTGGCTGCGGTGATTTCTAGAGCCATGGCCGACAAAGCCAGCCGGTCCCTTCAGCTCCTCTGCTGGGGAGAGAAGCTCACCCTCAGTGGCAGAGGCTCTTCCCAAAGCAGCAGCAGCAGAGCAAGGCAGGATCTGTAGCAGCCTCTGGGGTTGAGAGAGGCAAAACCAGCCAGCCCAGCTGGTGTGAAGGGGAGAGAAGCACATGTGTGGGGATCAGGCTCTCCCCAAGTCTGGCTGTGAGGAATAGGTCCCTCCATGCTCCTAGGAGGCATTGAATGAGCCCCTCCCTGGCTTGAGAAGGGGATCAGTGGGTCTGTCCCAGCTGCTAAATCTAGGCAGGAGTCACCTCCCAGAAGTCACCTAAACAGCCTTGCAGGGACTTCCTTGGGAGCGCTCTCTCCTGCTTTTTCTGCTGGTTGCGGTGAATGCAAATGCTTTTCTTCACACAGGGCATTGTTCTTTCTCCTGTGCAGTCCCTCTGTGAGTCTGGAATAGGGTGACCAGATGTTCCAATTTTATAGGGACAGTCCTGATTTTAGGGTCTTTTTCTTATATAGGCTCCTATTACCCCCAACCCCCGTCCCGATTTTTCACACTTGCTGTCTGGTCACCCTAGTCTGGAATGCTCTGTTGGGCTGGTCATGCCCAGCTGGGCTCACAGAGGTGAAGAGTTTTGGGGGACCCTACCTCTGCCTAGCTAAGTCCAGTGACGGTATCCCCTGCCTGTGTGCCTAGCTTGCATTGCACTGTCAGAGCCTCTGGGCGCCATATGGCTTTCCGGTCCTGGTGGGCAGATGGTCTTTATGTCTTGTTTCTCTAGCTGTTCTTCCCCTCCCTGGCAGATCCAGCCTCTGGGATCCAGCGGGTGGAGTGATTTGGAGAGGACGGTGCTGCAGCCCCACTGCATGCCAGCGTCTGTCTCCTTTGACGGTTAAGGACTGTGGTCAGCAGCGCCAGAGAGGGCGCTGCACACTGGCAAGTCGACTGGGTGGGTCGGCTCCTCTGCGGAGGCTGTGCCTCGGCTGGACAGAGGAGAGGGAGCCATGGTCACCAAAGAAAGACAGGACAGCATTGGAGCCATGGATCAAGCTAAGGAATGCTCCTTGCACCCGCAAGCTGGCCAATGCAGTTAAGCATCCCTGAGTGCTCTGCTAGTCTGCCAGATGGGGGGCGAAGGGGGATGTGTATGTCTCAGCCTGGGGTGTGAGAGGGATAAGATGCCCAGAGACACTCAGCCACCTGTTCCGCTCCTTTCTCAGTTCCTAGTCTTCTCCTGAGGGCTCCGGCCCATAAGCGTTGTTTGGAGTGGACAGAACTGTAACCTTGGTGAATGCCCCGCCTCCAACCTCAGGAAAGGTCCTACGCACCCGTAAGTGGATGTGTCTGTGCCAGTTTCTCAGCAGAGGCTGGCTGTGTGCTGTCTGAGACAAGACCACAGTGACTCAGTGTGGAATAAGTTCTGACCCCTGAGGACACTGCTTCCTTGAAACCAGTGAGCCTTTGGAAATGTAGGGTCCTGTGGCACCTTTAAGACTAACAGAAGTATTGGAGCATAAGCTTTCGTGGGTGAAAACTTACCCACGAAAGCTTATGCTCCAATACTTCTGTTAG
>NW_020664483.1:462567-514081 GCF_002925995.2 Terrapene triunguis
ACTGGAAGTCCATGACTGCTGTGTGCTCTGCATCAAGGGAACCCAATGGCTACTCTGTGAGGAGATAGAACTTTCAACTCCAGAGTCATCGGCTCGAATCATCCAGGCAGCACTCCAACAGCAGAGACTGGGGTCCTGTAAAATCCGGAAGGGTCGAGCGGTTGAGTCTTTTGGCAAAATGGGTAAATCGTGCAGCCAGTTTCACAGAGGCACAATTGCATTATATTGTAGCTCCTGTGTACTGTATGGGACTTGGGTTTGGTTTTCAAGTTTATGTATTTCCAAACTGAGTGCATGCCAAAAAACAAAGCAAAGGATTCCCGTATTTAAAAGCAGAATCTGGGCCAGGCAGATAGCCGTACATTAATTTCCTTACACACCATTGATTTCTGGTAACAATTTAACTGGCTGTCAGACATTCCAGTTGTTATCTTTAATGTAAAAAGTCACATATATATTTCCCCTAATATTCTGTTGCAATGATAACATTACATTTCATCTGGGGAGAATTATTGGCAATAGACGTTGAGCCTGGAGTTTTTGAAATGCCTCATGTATGCATGTTGGTAGAAATCTTGCCAAATTTGAAGGCAGACACACACTTTAGAACATATGCAATGTCTTTGATATTTATCAAATGTTATATCTTGTGACAGATAACAGAGCTGAAGCCAAGACTTTGAGGTTTTAAAAGGAGGGAAACACTTGCTTTTTGTTAGTCAAAGTACAGATAGTATGGCTTTTTGTGGGTTGATTTAGCATAAAGGAAGTGTTGGTTGTGAGAATGTGTAGGTTGGTGCAATGAATTGTATATTACAATTAATTTTTAATAGTTTAATGGAACATCAGTTTTGGGGCAACATGGGTGAAATCCTGGCCCCGTTGATCTAAATAGCAAAACTGCTATAGACTATAATGGGATCAAGATTTCTCCCTGCGTGTTTAGAATGGAACACCTCTGCAAGTGAGAGCTTGAGGGGAAGAATCACAAATACACTGGCTGAGTTAGCCATGTAGAAGTTATTCTTTCCTGTGAAGGAAATGAACTTCTGTGGAGGCTCCTGCATATAGGTCCCCTCCATAACCATGCGCTTTGTCTATGGAAATGAAGGAGGTAGCATGCCAGATGATCCCACTCGAAGGGAAGCTTGCAGATCTACAGAACTGGCATATGCCCTGGTGGAGAAGGTGCTGCTTCAGGGGCTAGTTGTGCCATACAGACAAACCACCCAGTTGTTTAGGGCAATCAAATATTTAGTGGCTGTCAGTTCTATGCAGTCTGAGGTAAAATAGTATGTTGTCACAGGGTTTATTTGGGGGGGTGGAATGTAATGGTTAAGTAGCTTTGTAAACTATATTAATCTGTTTCTTATCTACTGATAAAAACTACTGACTGGATAATGATATAGATGGTTGAAATGAAATTGCCTCATATTGTACTCCCTTGGCAGACAGCTGACTTCTTGCCTGAAAAGTTTTGGCAAAGGAAGATAAATTTTGCCTACATGCTATTCAGATTGTCTGACTTTAGTAACGGGCATAGTTCTGCGAGACCAAGTTGCCAGTAGAAACTCAGCTGAAACAATGAACCCTGCCTCAGTGAGGATGGCAAGAGATGACAAAAGGTTAGTGCTTCTACTACTGAGCTGCTTTCTTCATCCTCAGAAGCTAACTCAGGGGTCTCAAACACGCGGCCCGCGGAGTTATTTCCTGCAGCCACCAAGCTCCCCTCACCCACTGCCCCCCCCTCCACTCCAGAGCACTGCGTCCCCACTCCTCTGCCTACCTCCAGGCGCTTCCTGCCGCCAAACAGCTGTTTGCCAGCGTTTAGTGCTTTCCAGGAGTGGGGGGGAGGAGCAGGGAGCCACGTGCTCAGGGGAGGAGGCGGAGAAGAGGTGGGGCAGGGGTTTGGGGAAGGGGTTGGAATGAGGGCGGGGCAGGAGTGGGAAGAGGTGCGGCAGGGGCGGAGCCTCGTGGAAGGGATGGAATGGGGGAGGGAGAGGGGGGCTTTTGTACCTTTATATGAAAAGGTGTCAGTGATGCGGCCCTCGGGCCAATGTACTTGTCCTCATGTGACCCTCATGGTGATTTGAGTTTGAGATCCCTGAGCTAACTTAATATTCTGGGAAGTTTAGTGGGTCACAAACTAAATATGAGTCAACAATGTAACACTTTTGCAAAAAAAAGCAAACCTCATTCTGGATGTATTAGCAGGGCCTTTGTAAGCAAAACACGAGAAGTAATTCTTCCACTTTGCTCAGCACTGATAAGACCTCAACTGGAGTATTGTGTCCAATTCTGGGCACCATGCTTTGGGAAAGATGTGGACAAACTGGAGAAAGTCCAGAGGAGCGCAACAAAAATGATTAAAGTTATAGAAAACCTGACATGTAAGGAAAGAGTGAAAAAAATGGTTTTGTTCAGTCTGGAGAAGAGAAGAATGAGGGGGAACATGACAACAGTCTTCAAGTATGTACGAGGTTGTTATAAAGAGGAGGGTCATAAATGGTTCTCCTTGTCTTGAGGACAGAACAAGAAGCAATAGGCTTAAATTGCAGCAAGGGAGGTTTAGGTTGGACATTAAGAAAAATTTCCTAGCTGTCAGGGTGGTTAAGCACTGGAATAAATTGCCCAGGGAGGTTGTAGAATCTCCAGCATTGGAGATTTTTGAGAGCCGTTTGGACAAATACATGTCAGGGATGGTCTAGATAATAGTCCTGCCTCAGTGCAGGGGACTGGACTAGATGACCTGTTGAGGTCCCTTCCAGTCCTGTCCTTCTGACTCTTATGATTCCTCCAAGGTAGACTGATACAGTCATGTCCTCAGGCAGGAAGCATGCCATGTGCTCATCTTTTCAGGAGTTTATCTCCTTTGGGAGAGAAACCCAGAAAGGGGTGGAGTGAGGGGAGAGATGCATTCTGTCTCGTGCTTTCATATGAGCTGTGTTAGTGACTGGAGTTTGAGGGCCTTGTCACAGTCAGTGAATGTGACTTGTAGGTGGGGATTTTTGTTTTGAGCAGCAGTGCTCAGAATTGTTTTCTGTCCTCTGGTCCCTGTGGTAGGAGTTCTCAAACATTTTCACAGCATGGAAACTGAAGAGGGAAATCACAAAACATCTCTGCGGCAACAACAGTGTAGATGAGTGGCTGCCTAATGGGCACCCTGATATGCAGCCCCTTCCCTCCGTTTCCCTTCTTGGTTTCCACCTAAACTCCACACAAGGTTTTTCCAGTCCAATCACAACAGCCTTCCTTAGGGTCAAATTGGTTAACTTAAAGTTCAGAACTAAACACAAACGTCTTCCCTCCAGCCTTCTGCTGGGTACAGCCTCCACTCCCCCAATCTGATCAGGCAACTCCCAGCCCTTCCTAGCTGGAACCTACCCTGCTCGCAAGGTCTTCCCTGCAGGACCCTCTCTCCCTCTCTGCAGTCTCACTACAGCCCCCTGCCCTTCCCCCTTCCTGCAGCCATCTTCTGCTCTTTATAGGATAGTGCCCAATTCCCCTCAGGTGGGGCTCATTCTCTCATCAGGGTTGTAAACAGGAATTGCTTATATAGAAAGTAATATTGAGAAAGTAGTTAATGTATCTTCAGCTTCTTCTAGGTCTTGTCTACACTACACTACACAAAGCCTGAAGACAAAGAATGGACCAAGCTGTGAATGCATACCAGGCCCTGCGCTCTTCTTTCAGGGAGAGGCTCAGGACACCTGCAGAGACCCAGTGCTTCCCCGGCCAGAAGAACTCCAGGACCTTCCTCTGGAGGTTGGCCAGGGTGCCTGGGGGTGAGTTAAGGGTGTTGAACAGGTGCCAGAATATGGACAGAACCAGCTGGTTAACAACCAGCACCCTCCCCTGAAGGGAAAGGCAACAGGGAAGCCCCATCCTCCCCTTTTTTGGCAGCAGAGCAAGCACAGCCTGCCTGCATGGCAAGGGGAGCACCCCGCTCCCAGGGACTTGGCCCATAAAAATGGCGCGGTCTGGGCTGAGGATGCCCCAGGACTTGCGGTAGAACTCCACGGTCAGCCTGTCAATGCCTGGAGATTTGTTAGTGGGCATCAGATGGAGGGCTTCCAAGAACTCAGCCAGAGTGAGAGGAACTCCAGCCGGTCCTGGTTGCTAGCACTGGGAGTTCATCCCACAGAGCCTTGCAAGCATTGGCATCAGTGGGATCTGGAGAATAAAGGTCAGTGTAGAGAGCCTTCGCCCTTTCTCACATCTGCTCCGGATCCGCAAGGGGGGTGCCAGCCTCCACCAGGAGGTAGGTGATATGTCTCTTGGCATTCCTCCTCTTCTCCACAGCCTTGGAGAAGCAGGAGCCAGACTCTATCTCCTGAAGGAGTTGGACATGTGACCTAAGAAATGTGCCCCAGGCCTGATAGTTGTAAAGGGCCCAGAGCTCATCCTGCTTTCCCCGACACTTTCTGCAGAGGGATGGAGCAGGAGTTGGGTGTCAGGCCGAGGGAGGTACCAGGAGAACAGAGTCCAAGACAGGATAGAGGGCAAACCGAGAGCCGGGTGTCAGGAGGCAGGCGGGGTCAGGTTACAAGGAGATTGGGGTTGGGCGCCAGGTTGCAGACAGCAATCGAAGTGTGAAGAGAAGGACATACCAGCGTCAGAAGCTGGAGTCTAGGGTCTATTGCCAGCAGGGTCTGGAGCAGAGACAGGTAGGCAGTCCGTGGTGTGGCTCAGACAGCTCCCCGTCGTGGCTTCCTGGTTTATATACTGGTACCGGCAGTAGGTCTGGGGATAACAGGGTTGGACCCCACCCAATGACATCATGAGATGGCTGAAAGACACCGTCACCCCACTGCAGCCGCCAGCTGGCTTTGGCGTCCGGGTCCATGTGAGTCTCCTGCAGGGAAATCACAGAACAACTCCCTGTCCAAAGGTAGGAGAGGATCTGGCACTTGCAGAGACTCACTTTACAGCTGCGGATGTTCAACGAGGCAAAGAAGGTTCCCTTCATTAGCGAGGAGGTTGAGGATCCTCACAGACGGTGGCATCCCCTGCACCAGCGATGCCATGCAAGAACCCACCCTCCACCCTGTATTTGAGTAGAGCACTATGGAAGGTGCGAGCCCGCTGGCACTGCTTACATTGCCACCTCCTGGCCCCTGGGCCCTCCCCTAGAAAGGCCTTCACAGAGGTGAGGATAAGCTCATAATCCCACCGCTGATCGGGAGCAAGCTGCCCCTTTCTCCCAGAGCTGCCTACGGCCTCCAGGAACAAGCACAGCTCGGCCCGTGACAAAGTGGGGGCCAAAATGTTGGCAAGCTCAATAGAGTCCACGGCCTCCCAGTCGTTCTGATTCTCCCCCCATATACACTTAGTGCAGTCTGGGATATATTTAGTGAATTTTGACCCTCTCCTATATCTTAGGGAGCGTCATTGATTAAGGTGGTGATGGGCCAACTCCAGCAACACAAGGTTTGATAAAGTTCTTTAATCCTCATCAACATAGGTTTTTACATTGAGTGTGGAACTGTGACTTTGTTATCTAGGCAGGGCTGGTAGCAATGCCTCTGGTGATGGCTGCCTGCCACTTTCTATGATAAGAGCCTGTTTTCAGTTGCTTATAAAAGATTTTACAAGGTCTGGCTGAGGAGGTCACTGGATCATTGATGTTGATTTTCAGTCAATCTTGGAATACTGGGCATGTTCCAGAAGACTGGAAGTAAATTGATGTGTCAACATTTAAAAAGGGTAAATGGGATGACCCAAGTAATCATAGGCCTCTCAGCCTGACATTGAGTTCAGGCAGGATAATGGAGCAGCTGAGATGATATGGGACTCCACAAAGAATTAAAGGAGTGTAACACAATTAATGCCAATCAACATGGGATTATGGAAAATAGATCCTGTCAGACTAACTTGATATCTTTTTTTGATGAGATTACGGATTTGGTTGATGAAGTTGACAGTGTTGATGAAATATATTTAGACTTCTATAAGGCATTTGACTTGGTAGCATGTGACATTTTAATTAAAAAACGAGAACAATTCAAAACGAATATGGCACACATAAATGGATTAAAAACCAGCTAATTGACAGGTCTCAAAATGTAATTGTAAACGGGGAGTCATCATCGAGCAGGCGTGTTTCCAGTGGGGTCCTGCAGGGATCGGCTCTTCACTCTAGGCTATTTAAACATTGTTATCAATGACCTGGAAGAAAACATGAAAATATTACAGATAAAGTTTGCAGATGACACACAAACTGGAGTGGTAAATAATGAAGAGGACAGGTCACTGATACCAAGTGATCCAGATTGCTCTGTAAGCTGGCCACAAGCAAGCAATATGCATTCTAATACAGCTAAACGTAAACGTACATCTAGGAACAAAGTGTGTAGGTTGTGGCACTTTCGTGGGGTGCACAGGATTGTGAGTCACGTTGTTACTCCCTGCATCCAGCTAGAGGAAGATTTGCTTGTGCTTACCTGGATGTCAGCTTCCTGACACCACCAGACTCTCAGTCACCCAAACTATCTTCGCCGAGCTCCAGCCCTTACTTTGCCTTACAGGTTAACACTAGGTGAAAGCCATCCCCTCTGAAAGCATCCCCTGTAGTATCCAGTCCCTGTCCCTGAACAGTCACAGAACTTACCAGGTTTGCTGCCCCAAGGGAACAGCATACACATCACTTGATTGAGGATCAGGTCCTTTATAACATCACATCACTGAAATATAGTGAAAACAATCCTACGTTTATTATCAAAGGCTGCGGTTTAAGAGAGAGTGAATTTGCTTAATGGAAACTGAAATAGTTACATATGAAACAAAACTGTAACACATTTCTTAGGCCTTGTCTACACTACGGGGGGAGATCGATCTAAGTTATGCAACTTCAGCTACGTGAATAATGTAGCTAAAGTCGACATAGCTTAGATCTACTTACCGTGGGGTCCACACTACGCGATGTCGATGGGAGAGCGTCTCCCGTCGACTCCCCTTGCGCTTCTCGTTCAGGTGGAGTACAGGAGTCAACAGAAGAGTGATCGGTGGTCGATTTAGCGGGTCTTCACTAGACCCGCTAAATTGACCACTGATGCATTGATCACCACATGTCAAACCTCTGGTAAGTGTAGACAAGGCCTTAGAGTCTTCTAAACCTAGCTTTAATTGGCTAACATCCTGGTCTGAAGTAGTGTTTCACTTAAAGCAAATGCCCAGCGTCACCAACCCTGGCTGGGATCCACCTTCCAAGAATGCAAAACGTGTTGTCCTTTTTGCTCCCTTGGTGAAGGGTAACAACATGTCTCCTTGCTTCTCCTTATATTCCCCAAACTCATTGTTTGTGTTCCCAGAGGCAGGGCGACCCCCATGTGTCCCTTCCTGGTGTGCTGCCTCCAGGTTGCTACACATCCTTCTGCTGACTCCATGGTCAAAATGGGGCTTCCATAGTGTTGGTTTGCAATGCCTAATTTACATATAACCCAAGGCAGACAGGTGAATCAACATCCCTTTGTCTAGCAGTACCTGTTTGTTCACCCTGCCTGGGGCACAGATTTTAAAACATCTTTTCAGTGCGTATACACAACTCCTTAAATATCTGTATGTACATCTCACAATGACTGAGGATCAGTAGGACATAAGCTTTTATTAGATACCTCACTTGACCCTCTTTGGATAAATACAATGAAAGCAATGTGTTGAGTTAATGAGTTTGCCAGGCCTGTCAGGAGTTTGTGTTACAGAACAGTGAACCCTTTACCAGTTGGCACTGAGAGGCTGTTAGGGTCACGTAAGGTGTTTTTACAGGACAGAGGACACGAGCCTGGGAAGCCTGGCTTGTGAACACAACTGAGGGGTTGTGAACATGAGTTCCCAGAGTGATACTGTGGCCAAAAGGTCTAATGCAATCCTGGGTTTCAGAAGCAGGGGAATCTCAAGTAGGAACTGAAGTTATTTTACCTATTTGGCACCAGTATGACCATTGCTGGAATACTGTGTCCAGTTCTGGTGTCTACATATTCAAGAAGACTGTTGAAACACTGGAGAGGATTCAGAGAAGAGCCACAAGAATGACTAAAGGATTAGAAAACATGCCTTATAGCGATAGACACAAGGAGCTCAATTTAGCTTAACAAAGAGAAGGTTAAGGGGTGACTTGATCACAGTATATAAGTACCTTCAGGGGAACAAATATTTAACAGTGGGCTCTCCAGTCTACCAGACAATGATATAAAAAGATCCAATGGCTGGAAGTTGAAGCTAGACACATTCAGACTGGAAATAAGGTGTAATTTTAAACAGTGAATGTAATTAACCATTGGAACCCTTTACCAAGAGTTGTGGTAGATTCTCTATCATTGGCAATTTTAAAATCAAGATTGGATATTTTTTTTAAAGATCTGCTGTAGTTCAAGCAGGAATTGCTCTGGGGCAGTTCTCTGGCCTGTGTGATACAGGAGGTCAGACTAGAGGATGACAATGGTACCTTCTGGCCTGGGAACCTATGAACCTGTGCCAAACTTGAACTGTTTCGGCTGAAATTTCCCATTTTGGGTGTCTGACGCAGGGTGAATTTTTCTGAAAGTTTCAGCATAAAAAATGATTCAGCCGTTTCTGAGAATGAGGTTAAGGAAAATCCATTGTTTTGCCCATCTTAAAAGAATCCTGACAACTGTTTCGCTGAGAAGCTCAAGCGCCTCCATACTTTGGAGCAGGGACTTGAAATTTGACACTGGGGTCACTCTGGTGCCAGGGAGATACTTTTTGCCATCTCATTGAAAATCTGCCCAAATTGAGCCCAATCATAAGGCTCTGAAAAATCTCAGTTGGCACATGCTCAGTAGAGACTTTTTAGTTTGGCAGCTAAATTCTCCAAAGATTCCATCTGCATGGAGCATGCTCCAGCTTCTCACAGCTCCTATGTGTGACCAGACTGTGTACATGCCATCCTGACCGAGCAACTGAGCATACTGCAGCCCAGGACTACAGGGCATTAGCGGGACTTTCTCTGCTATTGCTGCTCCTGGCTGCCAGTGGCTGCGGTGGAGCTGGGCATGGGAATGAGAAAGGTCTCTGTCTTCTCCTGCTAGCTCCAAGGTTGCATGGAGGAGGAGTGGCCTGACTGCAAAGCAGAGTGATGAGGAATTGGGGCGCATGACGGAGAGAGGCTGTGGGGAAACAAGGGAGGGGACATGGGGCAGAGAGAAGCTGTGTTGGGGGCGGGGAATGGGGCAGAAGTGTGCTAGCGACAGGCTGCTGGGAGGGGATTCAGAGACAGGCTGCGGAGATGGAATGAGGCTGGGGGGTGGGGTGGGATAGGGACAGAACGGAGACCAGCAGGCCACTCGTGCCTGGGTTTTTGTTACCCAGCAAAAGGACTTTGCAACTAGAGTATGAGGCATCATCTGCAAAGGTGAAAGGCACCCTAAGAATAACAGGAGTTGCACCCATGTAGGAACTGCAACTATGAGAATTAGATACAGTCTTCAAGAACTTAGCTTAATTACAAATCTCCCCCCCCCCCCGCAAATGTAGCTTGTCCAATAGCTTTCAATCAGTTTTAACTCCAAGGCAGAGTTTGAAGGATTAAGAACATGCCATTCCTTTGCTGGAGGGAGGAAGAACAGTGAGGTGGGAAAGGACCTGTTGCCATTTTTAGACTCCTAAACTAGCAGATTGATTCCTTAGAATTTACTCCTGTGGTGGAACAATGTGTCTGGAGGCTCCACTGTATTATTCATGTTTATTTGTTTTTTAATGTACGAGAGACTTTTAATCATAGAATTGTCGGACTGGAAGGGCCCTCGAGTAGTCCCCTGCACTCAAGGCAGTACTAAGTATTATCTAGACCAGCCCTGACAGGTGTTTCTCTAATAATCCTTGCTTCAAGTGTGTAACTCAGCTCCGTCAGTGCCTTCAGAATGAAAAAACCTGACTTGTGTGTACATCGGCATGAGTCGTCTTGAGGCTTGCAGGATTTCTCCACTGCAACACCTGTATCTGATTGAGGAGCCAAACGGGATTATCTATCTTTGGCCCTATGATGGGGTTAAAGTGGCAGGAGAGGCCAATTAGCCATAGGCTGCACCTGCTGGGCAGCGAAGGGGCGATGATACTTATTGAGAATGATGCTCACCCAGGCAGGAGCTTCTATAAAGCCAAGGAGCTGCGGCTAGAAGGGGTGGCAGTGAGATGAGCCTGTAGTCACACTCCCTGATCCAAGGGAGAGAGTTGGAGCCTGGGTCGGAGCAGTAAAGTCTGAGGGAGCATAGACCTGAGCTGCTGGTGTGAGGGTCCCTGGAATGGAACGCGCAGAAGAGGGTGGGCCCAGGTTCCCCGACCAGCCACTGTGGGAGTGGCACAGTCAGTGCAGTGGAGATGGAGACTGCCTAAGACTTTGCGGAAAGAGACCCTGATGAGACCCCGGCAGGGGAGGATCAATGCGTCTTGGCCAGAGGGCTAAGCCATGAGGGAGAGGCACTGCAGCTCCTGATGAGCGAGGGACTGAGGAACAGACAGTGGTGAGCTAACTCCCCAGATGTGCCATGAGGAGGCGCTGCTGAGCAGCAAGTAGCAGACCCCGTTACAGGCCCCAATCTAAGATTTCTGGTGTTTGTAGTGTGTCGGCATCGCATAACGACACCATCTGTGCCCACACAGTATGTGAGCAATGGCCCACAAATACTGAGGAGGTTAGATTGACTTGGCTTGGCTATCTAGAACAGTTTTCCTTAGTGGAGGTACACTAGTAAATACACACACACACACCACAACAGTGCTGGTTGGGACAACCGCCCGCTAGCCTGATGGCCAGAACACTGATCAGTCAATGCCAGTATGTCCTCTGGCACCGCTGGTATCATGATGAAACACACATGAAGCCCTTTCCTTAGAGCGTTGGGCATCCGCTTCCTTACCTCTGCAACATGGCCTCAAGGCGCCTCACTAATTGACAGTTTCTTATTCTGCCACAAAACTTTCTGGAAGCCATATTCCCTGCAGGCCCTCTCCTGCGTCCTACCTGGTTCTGAGCATCTAATGAGAGCCGTGTGGACACAAAGAGCTGCCTGCCCTTAATGACACCTCCCTTACTGACTTAGACCACAGATCCCTATGCTCAATGTCACGTGCAGTCGCCTGTGACAGGCTCGAGCCAGCATTCTTACCCTGGAAGAGAATTCACCCCGGTCAGAGAAACCAAGCTCACAGCTTCAGTGGGGCAAGAGAAGGAAAAACATTAGAAGTTGCAAGTATGAGGTAACAGTTGATCTAGTTGTTATGCAGTAGGCATGTGGTAAACCAAATAATGGCTGAGTTACATACATAAAACGGGTTTGTGTACAGGAGACGGCTCGCAAATTCAGACTGACCACAGATTTTAGCAGGCCGTCGCCTTTAATGTGTAAGTGTTTGTGTATGTGAGATCAAGGACTTCTAGCAATAGTTCCTTCCTTTGCTAGTGTTACATTGGTATCCTTTACGCACTTCTCTGAAGTTCCCTTCTAAAAGCTGGAGTTCTGTCCTCCCCATTCAGTCAGCTCAGCGGTAATTTCCTGCCAGCCTCCCAGCCCTGCCAGCTAAACCTGACTCGACAAACTGAACATGAAAAGGTCCGTAGGTCTCTGTTCAGAGAGAAGAAAACCCTTAGAGAACAACCCCAGCTTGTTATATTTCATTTGACAAGAACAACTCAGGTAAGTCTGTGGCCAAAGGCAACACTTCTAATTGGCTGTTAGCACAAGAAATAGAGATTTAGGCCTCAAAGTGTGATGGCCATGTCAAGGCTCACTCAGTCAAAGCTCTGGAGCAGCTGTGGTGGCCAGGCTCAGGTCAGTCTCACCAGATAACATGCAGAAAGCTGCAGCATGGAGTTCTTGACAAACTATGGCCTGTGCATATTTCAGGGCTATTCCCCGAGTGCTCAGCTCTTCCCTTCTTCCCTAGTCATTTTTAATTGATGACATGGCAGGTCACACACCTTCAGCTAACAATGACAGAAATGATCCCCTCCCTCTTCTGCTGCCACCGGGGTCATGCTGATGTTATGGCTAACAGGAGAAGGCTGACATCCTATAAGAGCTGTCTACAAACAGTTTGTGGTCAGTTTTCAGCACTAGATTTTATTTTTGAGTTGGGTTAGGAACGTAGAAATTGCCAGACTGGAACAGACCCAAGATCCATCTGGCCCCGTATCCTGTCTCTGATAGTGACCAGAGCCAGGTGCTTCAGAGGAAGGTGTAAGAACCGTGCAGTAGCAGATGTAGATAATCTGCCCCATTAAAGTCTCATCCTGATCTCTAAAAGTTAGAGATTGGCTTAACCCTTAAGCATGAGGTTTACTATCCCTTCCAGAATTTGTCATCATTAATTATAACTCTGGATATTCTTGTTTTCCACATAATCATCCAATCTCTTTTTGTATCTTGTTAAGTTCTTGGTGCCGGTGACTTCCTGTGGTAGTAAGTTCCACAGTCTAATTACACATTGTGTGAAAAAGTGTTTCCTTTTATTGGGTTTGAATTTCTCACCTTTCAATGTCATTGAATGTCCCCTTGTTCTTGTGTAATGAGAAAGGGAAAACAGAAGTTTCTGATCTACCTTTTCTAGAGAGTTCATTATGTTATACACTTTTATCACATCCCCTCTTCTTCATCTCTTTTCACAGGTAACAATCTTTTCAATCTCTCTCCATCTGAGAGTTTACTGGACCCCTAATCATTCTTGTCCCTCTTCTCTGAGCTCCCTCTGGTTCTGCAATATCCTTTTTGAGATGAGGTGACCAATTGTGCACACATTATCCCAGTGAGGCTGCAGCATTGATTTATAGAAGGTACTAGAATATTCTCTGTATTATTCACCATCTCATTCCTTATGCATCCTGACATCTTGTTTGCAGCTACACGTTGAACAGAACTCTTAATGGAGCCATCCATAATGACGTGCAGGTCCCTTTCTGGAGTTGATACAGTTAACTTAGAGCACTATATGGTGTATGAGCAATTGACATTTTCCCCTGCAGTGTGCATTACTCTGAATTTATCAATGTTGGATTTCATTTGCCACTATGTTGCCCATTCTCCTGGCTCCTTTAGGTCTGTTTGAAATTCCTTACAGATCTCTCTGGTTCTGACTTTCCTAAATAACTTTGTGTCAGCTGCAAATTTTGCTACCTCACTGCTCCCTCCCCTTTCCAGATCATTAATAAAAAACATATAAACAACATGAGACCTAGTTTGGATCCCTGAGGCCTTGCTGTTCGCCTTTTGCCATGATGTAAATTGACCATTTAATCCTACTCTTTGCTTTCTGTCTCCTAGCCAGGTTTAGACCCAGGACAATACTTTGCCTCCCACCCTATGTCTGCTTCACTTCTTAGTAACCTCTTGTGCGGGACCTTGTCAAAGGCCTTTAGGAAGTCTAAACCAACTATGACAACCCATTCTCCTTTACCCATTACTTCATTGACACATTCAAAGAACTTGGTGATTAGTGAGATGCAGTTTTCCTTTGCAGAATCCAAGCTGGTTAGACCCTATCATATCACAATCTTCCAGGTATATTGTTCTGTTTTTAATGATCATTTCAACCACTTGCTAGGTATAGATGTAAGACTCACAGGTCTATAATTCCCTGGATCACCCTAGAGCCTTTTAAAAATATAGGTGCAACATTTGTACCATCCAATCGTTTGGAACAGTGGCTGTTTTTAATGCGAGAGTGCATGTCTTTACTAACAACTGAGCTCCTTCATACTTGAGTTCCTTCAGAACACTTGGATGCACCGTCTGGACCTGGTGACTTATTTCATCATTTTAAATAATCAGTTTCTTCCAGCATCTCTTCTTCTGTCACCTCAGTCTCTCAGAGCACCTCATCTGTGTTACCAGGAAAGAACAGGTCTGGGTTAGGAAACGCAAATGTCCTCTGCAGTGAAGACTGATGCAAAGAAATCACTTAGCTTCTCAGCAAAGTCTTTTGCTCCCTTTAGCCCCTGGTGATCCAGTGGACACAAGAATTATTTTGCAGGTGTCCTGCTTCTGACATACCAAATAATCTATTGTTTGTTTTTATACTTTTTAGATAGCTGCGCTTGAAACTCCATGTTGGCTCTTCTAAATTCCCACTTACTTGCTGCCTGCTGTTATTTAAACCCCTGTTTGTTGGTTTCATTAGGGTCAGATTTCCAAATATTGAAGGATTTCTGTTTGGCTCAATAGACTCTTGAACTTTGTCATTTAGCTCTGTTGGTTTATTTGTTGCCTTCCTGGTTCCCTTTTTGTTAAGTGATACACATGTCTTCTGAGAATCTATTATTGTTTTATTAAGAAGCATCCAAGTTACCTCTAATAATACCTAACTCTGACATAGCACTTTTTATCAGTAGATCTCAAAACGTCTTACAAAGGACATCGGTATCATTATCCCCATTTCACAGATGGGGGCACTGAGGCACAGTGGGAGTGACTTTCTTACTCTAGGTGTTTAGCTTCTTTACCTTTAACTTTGGGCCTTTTTTATTAAATCTCTTATTTTATTTAACTCTCCTTTTCTAACGTTTAGTGTCACTGTGTCACTTTTTGGTACCCTACCTGATTTTTGGATGTTGAACCTAATTATACTGAGGTCACTATTATTTACTAGCTCAGCTACTGTCACTTCTTCAGTTAGCTCCTGTGCACTTCCAAAGACTCAAACCTTGTCGACAGTAGAACTTACTTTGGTATAACTTACATCGCCCAGGGGTGTGAACAACCCACAGCCCTGAGCAAAGTAAGTGACACTGACCTAAGCGCCGGTGTACACAACGCTGTGCCAGCAGGAGCGCTTCTCCCCCTGACATAGCTACCGCCTCTCGTGGGAGGTGGAGTAATTAAGCAGACAGGAAAACTCTCTCCCATCGGCTTCGAGTGACTTCAACAGAAGCACTGCAGTGCTTCACGTGTAGATGTAGCCTACCTCAAGAACAACTTCTCCTCCTGGGTGTTCTAGAACTAGCGTACCAAGAACCACCCATTGAAAGTGCTGAGCAATTGTTTCTCTAAGCTCTGCCCCGTTGGGCCATTAGTCCATTTTCTAGGTGGGTAGCTAACGCCCCCCATTATTATCCTTTTGTTGACTTTTGCTGCTGCTTTGACTTTTCTCAACATTTTGCACTCAGTTTCCTTTTCTTGATCCAGAGGCTGGGAGTGCAATCCTAGAGTGATAGGTTCGATTCCCAGGCCAGAAGGGACCATTGTGATCATCTAGTCTGACCTCCTGGATAACACAGGCCAGAGACGTTCTCCAAAATAAGTCCTAGAGCAGAGCTTTTAGGAAAACATCCAATCTTGATTTTTAAAATGGTCAGGGATGGAGACTCCACCAGGCCTCCTGGTAAATTGTTCCAATGGTTAATTACCCCTCATGGTTAAAAAAAATTACACCTTCTTTCCAGTTTGAATTTGTCCAGCATCAACTTCCAGCCATTGGATCATTTTAGACCTTTGTCTGCTAGACTGAAGAGCCCATTATTAAATATGTTCCCCATGTAGCTACATATGAACTATAATCAATTAATTCCTTAACCTTCTCTGTCAAGCTAAATAAATTGAGGTATTTGAGTCTCACTATAAAGCAGGTTTTCTAATCCTTTAATGATTCTTGTGACTTTTCTCTGACCCCTCTCCAATTTATCAACATCCTTCTTGTATTGTGGGCACCAGACCTGGACGCAGTATTCCAGGAGCAGTCACACCAGTGCCAAATATAGAGGTAAAATAACCTCTCTGCTCCTACTCGAGATGCTTCGGTTTATGTATTCCAAGATCACATTAGTTCTTATGGCCACAGTGTCACACTGGAGCTCATGTTCAGCTGATTATTCACCATAACCCCCAAATCTTTTCAGAGTCACTGCTTCCCCGGATAGAGTCCCTCATCCTGTAAGTATAGCCTATGTTCTTTGCTCCTAGATGTATACATTTACATTTAGCCCTATTAAAATGCACATTATTCACTTGCGCCCAGTTCACCCTGGGATCTAGTCAATGACCTGTCCTCCTTGTTATTTACGACTCCCAATTTTTGTGTCATCTGCAAACTTTATCAGTGATTTTTTGTTTTCTTCCAGGTCACTGATAAAAATGTTAAATAGCGTAGGTCCAATAATTGATCCTTGCAGGACCTCACTGGAAATAGACCTGCTCAATGACAATTCACCATTTACGATTACATTTTGAGACCTATCAGTTAATCAACTTCTAATCCATTTAATGTGTTCCGTGGTAATTTTATATCATTCTAGTTTTTTTAATCAAAATGTTGTGTGATAGCCTTCCATAAGGCGTTTGACAAAAGTATGTTAGAATCACAGAACCATAAAGTTAGAAGGGACCGCCAGGGTCATCTAGTCTAACGCCCTGCCAAGATGCAGGATTTGTTGTGTCTAAACCATCCAAGACAGATGGCTACCCAGCCTCCTTTTGAAAACCTTCAGTGAAGGAGTTTCCACAACCTCCTTAGGCGTCTGTTCCATTGTCCCACTGGTCTTACAGTTCGGAAGTGTTTCCTGAGGTTTAATCTAAATCTGCAGTGCTGAAGTTTGAACCCATTGCCTCTTGTCCTGCCCTCTGTGGTAAAAGAGAACAGCTTTTTTTGCATTTGCATATGGACATTGATCACTTTTATTCTTGACCAAGTGTCTGTTTTTATTTAACTCCTTAAACTGACACCCTTTTGGTTTATTTATTTATTTTTAACAATTTATCTCTGTGCTCTTACCGTGTGCTTGTTCTAGTTCTGTTGTAACTTGCATTGTATACATAATTGGATACACAGATTCTGTTGTATCACCAACATCTTTAACAGGTGTCTGTCTGAGTTGTGTGCTTCTCCATTGCTCCTGCTGTCTTTCCCCTAGGGCTGAGGTTAAATATTCCTCCAACATCTTCTTTATGTTACAAGCCAGCATGGTGGTTCCATTTTGATTAAGGTGAAGCCTGTTGCCTCTGTTGTCCGATGCCTAATAATCTTCACACCATCTTCTCACCCATGCATTGAGACCCTGAAGTTCCTTTGGTCTCACTGCACATATGTGCAGAACTGGAAGCATTTCAGAGAATGTGACCATTGAGGACCTGGACCAAAGCCTTCTGCCTTGCCATCTGAATTTAACTTCCAGGACCTCTCTCCTACGTCTCCTTACATCATTGGTATCAGCGTGTACCACAACCACAGGCTCCTCTCCACACTCCCCAGAAGTCTGTCTAGCAGGCTTGTGATATCTGCCCCCTAGGCACCGGGCAGGCAGGTCACCAGGCGGTTCTCTCCAACTCTTCTCACTCCTGATGATCAAATCTGCTGTCACCACGGCCTGTCTCTTTCTCCCTACTGTAATTCCATCTTCCAGAGCCGCTGCCTCCTCGGTGGCAGGAGGAATTGTCAGTCTCCACCCCCTCAGTTGGAAGGAGAGGCCCATCTGAGACAGTGTTCCCGCCAGGCCCCCTAGGTGCCCATCCAGCAGGAGACTGGCTTCCTCCATGCAAGGATCAGGGAAGTCTGTTCTAAGGTAGGGCCCACTCCACAATGTCCTTTATATACTGTGTTTATAAACAATTCTGCCTCTTTGCGCCTCCAGTTCAGCAGCTCTGGCCTCAAGATGCTGCCCATGGGCTCTGAGGGCCATAAGCGACTCGCACAGGGGGCAGGCGTGTATCGTGTACCCGTGAGGTCTGGTGTCAGACATTCTGCACCATGTGCAATCAGCGGGGTAGCATCCACCCAGGTTGGTCTGCGGCTGGTCTCCGACGTGCGTCGACAGACTGGGTTTTAACTCTGAGTCGGGGTGGGTTTAACTCTTTCTGGGGCCTATTAACTGTTCAGGAAAAAGGTTTTATGATTATAGAGGTTATAATTCCTCAGTCTACCACATGCTTCACAGTTAAATTTAGAGCCTAGCTCAGAGCCTCACTCCCATGCAGACCAACCTGCCCTGTGCTCACTCCATCGGCTGCCTTCTCACTTGGTTTCAGGCATCACATTGCTTGGGTTGGTTGGTTAAGGGTGGGCAAGTCACATGGTATTGTTCTAGTTCCCTCATTGGCTGAGCCCACCCCACATGGCAAGGAGGATTATCAGAAATCCTTGCATGGTGTCAAGTATCAGGGGGTAGCCGTGTTAGTCTGTATCTACAAAAACAACAAGGAGTCTGGTGGCACCTTAAAGACTAACAGATTTATTTGGGCATGAGCTTTCGTGAGTAAAAACCTCACTTCCGAAGTGAGGTTTTTACTCACGAAACCTCATGCCCAAATAAATCTGTTAGTCTTTAAGGTGCCACCAGACTCCTTGTTGTTTTTTTCAGAAATCCTTGTGACTCATGTTGTCCGAGGGAGCGGCTGGATCCAAAGCCTATTGAAGTCAGTAGGAGTCCTTCATTTACTACAATGGGCTTTGGAAAAGGCCCACACAGCCTGTCAGGGGCTGCACCACTCACCACTGGTCTAGTGCCTCCTCCTGGTCATTCTGGGGATTAGCTCTTGAGGCTGATGCCCCCATCTGCAGTTCACACGCCATCACTCTGACTCTGGTTTGCAGCTCCTCTCACTCTGGGATCCACCACATCCTCTTCGTGACATAGCCCTCCGTCTAGGTCACTCAGCATTCCCCTTTCTGGGGTACAGTCCGTCAGCAGTCCTAGGCAGCCTTCCCATTCATTGCCCTGGTGCCACTCCCTCAGTCGCTGGTGTGGCAACCCAGGCCTGCCCTCGACTCCACTCAGCTCAGCAGTTCTGGGCTTCCTCTCTCTGCTCCTCCCCTGGACTGCTTCCTACTCCCTGGTTCCCCTTCTCTCTCTGGGTGTACCAGTTCCCAGAAGCCTTCTCCCGCTTCCCAGGGAGTGACTGCTGCTTGTCTTTCTGTAGCCCGCTACTTGGCTTTATAGGCCCCGCCTGTTCCTGCACAGGTGAGCCTGTTCCTAATCAATCTCCTGCTCCCTGTCTCCTGCTCCAGGTGCAGCCTGTGGAGTTAATTGGCCCACCCAGCCACCTTAACCTTGCTCAGTTCTGTGTGGGGTGGACAGCCCATCGCAATACCACACAACATTCTGATCAAAATATTAGCACTATACAAAGTCAATATAGCGCCTCTTAAATGGATTAAAAGCTGGCTACCTGTTAGATCTCAAAATGCGCTTGCTAATGTTGAATTAGCACCTAGTTGGGTGTTTCTAATGGGTTCCTATACAGGTTGGTTTGTGGCTCATCGCTATTTAATATTATATCAAAGACCTTAAAGAAAATATCAAGTCATTGCTGATAAAGTTTGCAGATGGCACAAAGGTTGGTGAGCTGGCAAATAACGATGAAGACAGGTCACTGAGAGATCTGGATCACTTGGTAAGCTGGACACAATACAACATACATTTAGGATAGCCAAATACAAGGTTTTCCATCTAGGATCAAAGAATGTAGCCCATGCTCTCCAGATGGGATTATGCCCTGGAAAGCAGTGACTGAAAAGGATTTGGGGTCATGGTTGATAACTAGCTAAACATACGCTCCCAGTGCCATATTGTGGCTAAAAAAGCTCATGCCGTCCTTTGACTTATAAACAGGGGAATACCAAGTTCAGAATTATATTGCTGCTAGTGATAAAGACGTGCTGTCATTTGGGATGTGTTCAGCCTCTGATGCACATGAAAGTTTAATGTCAATGGAAGTTAAGCACACACTGTCTCCAGACTAATGGGACTGCTCCTTTCACTCAGCCAGCAAAGACTCGTGCTTTCAGATCCACCGCAGAGTCAGTGAGGGCTTCTTTTGTTTTGTTTATTGACAAGCAGTGTGCTGGATTCGTCCAAACTCAATGGTGTAAGTCATATGACCTTTGAAATGCAGCTTCAAAATAAATATAACTTAATAGCTGAAATAGTTTACAACAATGGAGATCAGGACAAAGTCGAAACAGATTTGTTCCAAGTGAACAGTTACTGATTCAGCAAGGAAGAATGTGATTTGAGAATGGGAAGTTTAAACAGATGATGATCTGAACTCATTACAAACAGGCTGCAGATGTGAGAAAAATGTCACTGAAACTGTCTGACAGTTTGTGCTTTTTAAATTTCGGCCCGAGTGAAATTCTCCCCGTTGCAGGGGGGCCGCCCAAGCCCTACATCCCGCTCAGGGCTAAGTAGGACATAGTCATTGTGCTGGCCCTCTGCACAGGAGTGATTTCACCCTCCAGGCTCCTCTCCAGCACCGCAAATGGCGGGGAAAGGAGGAAAGTGGGAAGATTCGGCTCAGTTACATGTTCCCCTATTTCCCCAAGTCTTGGCCCCACAGAAGCCCTTCCACCAAAGCGATGCAAGAAACCAGATTTGTTGGGTGGGGGAAGGGTTGGGGGCTGGACATTTTCCTCCATATTCTCCCCCACCAAAATCCGTGGGGCCAGTAGGAGCAAGCTGCTGTAGGCAGAGTCTTCAGCAATTGCAGGTGTCCCCCACCCTTCCCTTGAGAATATTCCAGGGGCAGCCATGTTCTGGGGGAGCATGATGATTCCCATAGGGGCCAGTGACTGCAGGGAGCTGGGGACTGGGAGGCAGTGAAGAGGCAGCGGGGCGGGGGGGGGAGGGTCTTTCTTCCAGCCGATCCCCCTGAGAGGTGCAAATCTTGGGAGGTCCTAATAAGGGAGGATCTTCGGCGTTCACTGAGGGAGAGGGCGTGGCACAGCAAACCCACTGCCCAGGAGAAATTCAACAAGTTACAGAGTTTTCTTTCCCTTGCATGGGAATAACCTGTTTAGTTAAGAACGGGGCCTTAAATATCTCCTCACTGCTATTTCAAGGAGAAACGTGGTCAGGTACTATCTAGCAATCGTAAGAAACAGACAAGTTTTACCCTTGACAATACATGTAAGTTGCAGCCTTAAATTTAGGTTTTTAAAGGACAACCTGCTTTAGTCTCAAAACATTTACCCAATAACCTTTCTGTTCACATGAGCCACCCACACAGAAACCAAAATGAGCTACAAGAAGAAAATAGAAAAAGCATCTGGCTGTTGACAACCAGATCTTATTTCAGTCCTGTTTTTTTAATAATTCCTTTCTCACAGTTCTGCAAAGATTTGAATATTTAAAAATGTCTAATTGCATGCTTTTATATACATTTAATTATTTCAAAGTGAACATTAACAGTTGCAAAAAGTTCAAGAAGTTTAGGCAGCTTTTGAGTGTATTGCTGTTGGAATAAAATCATTATAAAAGTGAAATAGTAAAGTGTATGATTTCTATAGAGCATTTTTATATATTTAAACTTCATGCTTGGAAAAGGATGTGAAAGTATAATTTTCAGCACCATCTTTAAGTTCAGTTTTATTCACGTGAATTGCCCCTTTGTAATCACTCCCGTATGTAAAGTTAACAGTATCGCCAACCCAGGTGTACAAAAATCACAAGTCAAGGCCACAAAATCATGAGATTGCCTTAAAAGCATGAGTTTTTTTTTAAAAAAAATAATACATTTGGAGTGCTTTATAATTTGCTTCCTGGGTTCTAAGCCTTTAGGCTCCACTTGAGAGCCGGACCAAACCCATGTGGTAGTATAAATGTAATTATGACCATTCCATTATGTTCCTTTTTAGACCTTTTTTAGGCCTTTGTAGCTCAGATGTACGAACTTTCTTCAGACAAAAATCTGGCTTCAAACAACCCTTACCAAGCTCATCACCAGAAGCAAGCTCCCCACAGACCAGGACACAGCAACTCAAAGCGGCACCAGATCCTGCCGGAAAAACAGATGCAAACCCTGCAGACATATTTCCACTGCTACAATGATCAACACCCCACACAACACACCTTTCAAAATCCATGGGTCCCACACAAGCCTATCACAACATGCGGTGTATCTCATCCAGTGCACTAAATGCCCCCAATAACAACTGTGTGAGTGAAACCAGACAATCACTGCGCTCGCCAATGAACTCACACAGGAAAGTGATAAAAGACAAAAACACCCTGTTACCCATAGACGAACACTTTTCACAAATCGATCACTCCCTAGCTGACCTCTCAGGCCTTGTCCTCAAAGGAAACCTACTCAACACCTTCAAAAGACGAGCCTTCGACCTTAAATTCATAACTCTGCTAGACACTAAAAATCGTGGCTTTGATAAAGACACTGGATTTATGGCTTATTACAAACATTTGTAACCCACTGACTCCACCTTTTTGCCCTATGACTGCAATGATGGTAACAGGCCACTTCACCTAGAAAGGTCCCTTAGAATATGTGCAAACTACTTACGCTAAACAATCTGTTCCATTTTGCATTTCCCTGTGACACTCGGAGTACATTTCCCAGCCCTGAAGAAGAGCTCTGTGTAGCTCTAAAACTTGTTTCTCGCACCAACAGAAGTTGGTCCGATAAAAGATCTTACCTTCCCCCACCTTGCCTCTCTAGAAATCTGGCCCACAGTTCTAAGCTAAAATGTGTTGAGGTTTCTCTGGTTTTGCCTAAATATCATTAAAATCACTGTGGGTGCCCTAGAATGAGCTGGCTTAGAGCATGTGAAATATCACCCAGGAATGGTGTGGCCACTTGATGGATCAGGCGTTCCCGTCTGTGGTTGAGAGAGCACCACGGTCAGCTCTGGGGGGTTGAGAACCATTCCTCTGACTAATAGCAAAACCTGCTGTGGAAAAACCCCTGAAGCTACGCCTGTTCCAGCCATTTCTCTCCCATGCCCGAGGGGTGTAGAAAAGCAAGCAGGGAAGAAGGAAAGGGGAAATCACTCTGGAGATGGTTTTGCTAGCATACGGCAAAATATGTCTTTGAATTCAATGGGGTTGTGCTTTTGTCTAGTCAGTTCTGTCTAGTCAGAAATTGTTTGAATACCGGCGCTTGCACTGATATGCATACTAATATTAAATATTGTCCAATGGGGGTGATGCCATACTAACAAGAGGACTGCATAATGAGAATTCAGCTGATGTAACTGTGTCAAAGAGCCTCTTGTTGACAATCCCAGTGCCATGGGAAATTGCCCTAATCTCAAATAACCTGTTTACAGTTCCATGCTCCTACTTTGTGTTATTAAAAGGACACTCACAAGGACGACTAGGCCTTTCTTAAAAAGAACACTTTTTTTTTTAACTGCCCTTATAGTCTGGGAATGTCTATTAGTTCAACTCGAGGGCTGCAACATTGGGGGGAAATCATCATTCGCATCTTCTACTGCTTTCAGGAACCAGCGTAGGTGCTATGTTTCTTCACAGACAAAGGCACATTTCCCCACCCTCCACCCCCACCGCCTGCCTGCTGCATTCTCATGAACAAACAGGATATTGAAATTGACAGTGGTAGTACTGTCTGAGCAGGAATCTCATACATTTAAGTACCCTACCTGTTATACAGATGAGCACCCACTGGCAAAGCAGAAGGACGGCAAAAAGTATGTCTTGTAATTGAGATTGATTATGACTTAAGATTCTAGAGCAACTGATGCTGTACAAGACACATTGCAGATAGTTCCACTCCCAAATTGCTTACAATCCAAGAGAGACAGAGAATAGACAGGAGACACTGAGAAGGCCAGGGCCCGGAGTCGTTGCGTTTTTGTTAATGCCAGCAAGTCGAAATATGCTGTTGATAGAAGCAGGGATGGGGTTGTCCTGGTTATCAGTGGTACACCATCCGCTACTTTGCTGGCCCCTGGGAAATGTAAATACTCATTTACAAAAACAAGTGAAGTTTCTCGCCCTGACAGATGCATAGATAACCTCTTTTCAGAGTAGCAGCCGTGTTAGTCTGTATCCGCAAAAAGAACAGGAGTACTTGTGGCACCTTAGAGACTAACAATATGCTCTAATAAATTTGTTAGGCTCTAAGGTGCCACAAGTACTCCTGTTCTTTTTATAGATAACCTCTTGTAAGTGTAACCTGATGCAATGCTCCCTAGTATGCAGATATAAAGAAACCAGAGGGATAGGCCCTAATCCAGCAAAACACCAAAGCATATGCTTAATTTTAGGCACATGAGCAGTCCCATTGTGCTTAAGCACTTAGTTGGACCAGGCCTAATACAGGCGTAAAATACCACCATCCATCTCAGCAGGGTCTTACTTCTGATCCTGAATAATATAGAAGCCAACATAACTATTTCACTGCTGATCATTTTATCAGAAAGGCCTTCAGAACTGTGAGCGCAGCTTGACATTGTGGGTGGAGCTCATTCAATAGCATCAAGCCAAAGCCACATTTTTTCCATTCTGACCACATCAGGGATGTTAAATAGTCAGCTATAACTTGACACAGACTGACAAATGTTCATAGCTGTTAAGGGCAGATGGGGCCATTATAAACCTCCTGCGTAGCACAGGTTAGAGAACTTCACCCAGTGCAGCTTGTATAAAGCCCATAACTTGTGGTCGGCTAAAGTATCTTTTAGACTTAAATCTTGATTTAAAGACTCCCAATGACAAAGAATTTACCAAGTCCCTAGGTAGGTTGTTCCAATGATTAATTACCTCACTGTTAAAAATGGGACAGCTTGAATTTTTCTAGCCAAAACCTCCAACCATTGCATCTTTTTCTCCTTTGTCTACTAGATTAAAGAGCCATCTGTTACCAGCTGTCTTCTCCCCATGTAGGAACCTGTAGACCATGTTCAAGTTCTACTTTAGCCTCTCACCATAAAGTGCTTTCTAGACCTTGAATCACTCCTGTCGCTTTTTCCTGAACCTCTCCCAATTCCAACCTCCTTTTGAAAGTGTGGACACCGGACGTGGGCACAGTACTCCAGCCGCGGTCTCGTCACCCCTGAGGCATTGCGGCACAGCATGGGCTGAAAGAAAGCAGAGGGTGGCATTTCTAAAAGCGATCAGCGCTAGACTAACTGACCCCGGTTGAAGTGAATGGTAGTTTTAACGCTGACTTCAATGGAAGCAGAGTTGGGCCAATGCTGAGTGCTTTTGCAAATCCCATCCAGACAGGTAGAGCTGCTTTTGCCAGGTACAAGAAAAGGCAAAAATCATCCAAAGTGGCTCCTTTCTGTCAACCTAATGAACATAGAGACCAATATATCCTTTTGCCCATAGGAAGAAGCACATAGGGAAGGTTGCACGGCTGCTTCTGGGCTGCCTCTCTTCCTGGAGAGAGGTTTCCAGTCCCTGGACAGATCATGGACATTAACACTCTCACAACATTTAAATAAAAGCTTTGATTGCCCGGAGCTGATCAAGAGTTTACCCATGGACCAACTTTTCTTGCTGACCATTGCTGTCGTAGTACAGGGGAGGCTGAAAACCATTTTCAGGGCACTGCATTTTCAGTGGAGATCTTCGCAGGGGAGGAGCCACTCCATATGAGTAAGGGAAGCAGAATCTGGCCCCATGTGACCCCACAGCATGCTAACACCTACACAGGTGATAAACCTTGTGAAATGAGAGCACTAGATTTTAGATTGTAAAGCAAACAAAACATGTTTGGTCTGTTGCACAGCTTTCAGTTTGGGTTTCCCCATGAGTGGATTTGAAGAACAAAACTGAAATTATTGTTAGAAGCCAATTGCTTGTCTTCATTGTGTTGGGGCAGAGAAGGTGGGTGGGGGACTTCACAGACCTGGAGAGACAGACATTGCTAAAACAGAGCAAGAGGGCTATTGGCTGTCAGGATGATTGGATGCAGCTGTTCACAGACACCAGGTGCAAGAGAACACCTGGAGTGGCCACTCACAAAGCAGAGGGGTGGAAGCTCTCAGTGATTGCAAGGCGGAGCGAGAGGAGGGGAGATACTGAGACTCAGGGTGGGGAGCCAGCTTCAGGCTGGAAGGAGGGTCCCAGGGTTCTCCCAGCCCCCAGGCCTGTTTGGGGCCCAGTCCCCGGCCTGCTCCCTGCAATACAGACTGCTTGAGAGTCAGGGGCCCAAGGCTCTGGGGCAGCCCAGCCATGCCGGGGCTTCCAGGCTCCCTGCCAAAGAGCCCGGAGTCTCAAAAGCCAGGGAGAGGCAGCTTTAGCTGGCAACCTGCAAACCTGGGACATTTTGGGAAAAATTGGTTTAGTTCCGAATCAGACTGAAACCCCAAATTTTGAAATGTAGAAATTTCCTGCAAACCGAAAATTCTGCATTTCAGCCAGCTCTGTTCTCTACAGCAGGTTCTCTCCTCTGTTCTCCTCAGAGTAAACACCACCAGCCAGGAGGAAAGAGTTGATGCTGACAGGCAGTTGACAATGTTTATAGCAGAGTGCGGGGTACACAGGACAGCTGCAATCCAATGTGCAGATCATGCAGAGAAGACAGCACAAGGTAAGCAGCACTCACCCACAGTAAGTTTATGCAGACAAGGTTGTTCAGACTGTAACTCCTGGGGGAAGGGACTGTCTTTTTGTTCTGTGTTTGTACAGCTCCTAGCTCAAAGCGGGCCTGGTCCATGATGAGCTGCTAGATGTTACTGCAATACAAATACCAGGGTAGGCAGAACACACCCGCTGAGGGATGTAGGTTCTCTTACCTTTTTATTTTTAAAGGAAAATTTAAATATATTTAAATGTGCAGGTACCACATTTGTCGTATTTGAGAAAATGTTGCATGCCACATTATGTAATCTCACCATTTCTAAATCAATTTAAATGAACATTTCCAGTTACCACACGCACAACCCACCCCCACCCCCCAAACAAAGACAAAACTGGTAGCAGGAAATAGGAAGTTGTTCCCTGCTTGGAAGCAAATACATTATAAGGAAATTTAAAATAATCTAATGTATAATTTATCAAGGCAATTTGAAGGAATATTCGATAATTTTAAAAAAAGATCGGTGGTTATAAAGTGCAGGAAGCTTCAAACAGAAATCGTTTTGTGTACTTGAATGATCTCCCTTCACGCTCATTTGTTGTAAGGTTTCAGTGTATAGTGCTGCTTATTTTAAAGTCATTACAACATTGTTTGCCAGGGCTGGGGGAAAGCAACTAAAGAATTGTGCAAATTTTGTAAAGAAACCGATCTGATTTGAGCCCCCCGTGAACCGAGAGCCGTTTCCCTTTCACGTTCCTGTGATTTCCAGAATGTAGCAATATAGGCCCTGAGCCTGCAAGCGGTTTGGTGTGGACAGATAGATCCCTGTGGTGGCATGGAGGGGAGACAGGGACAGATGAAGAGCTGGGACAGCGCTGATTTGGGGGTGCGACAGGAGCAGTGAGGGTGTGAGCAGTTTCTTCTTTTCTCCCCTTCCCTGGCACCCACTGGATCCAAGTGCCCATAGGGCACATGGCTGCCTCCTGTGCACCCCTCCATTCCCTACACCTGGGTGGCACCCTGCAGGCTGAGAAACACCCATCTACTGTAACTGGTGCTGCTTTAAATGTTGGGGCTGTTTCTTCCTCTGGATGTGCAAGGCATCTAGCACAGTAGGGCCCTGATCTCGGCTGGAACACAAATAAATAATCATCAGAACTTTAAATTCCTCTGTAGACTTTGCTGAAATACTTTTGTTAACTCCGTATGACAATGCTGCCTTGCAGTGTCAGCAAATATCCCCCCTGCATCCCATAGCGTCACTGAGAGAACTCTTTTTTTCCTTTTCTGCCAGCAGTCCATTCTCATCTAGCAGTCAGAGAGCATCTTCTGCACTGATACTCTCAGCATGACACTCTGAAACAAACGCACCTCAGGTCCAGCCCAGCTGATCGTCACACTGTCATTTGAAATCCTGCTAGCTGTTCTAGCGGAGTGGGCAGGGCCCCAGGGACTTCTGTGGGCTCCATGCAGCCATAGACAACCTTTTAGTCCATTCATCCGAGCACTTACCATTCCCACCAGACGGAAGGAAAGAGTGAATACAGAGGAAGGAAATGTAGGACCTCCTCCTGCAGTGCTTACTCCGGCTAAATTCCCACTGGCTTTGATGGGAGTAAAGATAGCAGGATGAGGCCGTGGGCTTTTAAGCTGCATCCAGAACATTTTAAATGCACAGGGAAATGTCAGTAGAGACTTGGTGATGTTTGCTGGGGGTTTGAGTGTCTGTCTTACTGTGATAGAGTGACCAAATCCCACACTGGAGAGATAAGGGTCCAGGAACAACTCTGGGCCCTGGAAGCCCCCCACCCTGGCAGGCCTGCTGGGCATGCCTGTTGAATGGCTTGACAGGTCTGCTGAAAACAAGCAACTTTCCCATTGTTTTTGGCCAGCTGGGCTCATGTTTTTAGGCAGTCTTGGGCCACAAGGTTTTTGCTGCTTGTCTCATGGGACACTTTTTTTTTTTTTCTTAAATTATGCCCCCTGAGAATTTTTTGACGCAAGCCTCGTCCAGCATCATGTGGTCATGACGCAAACCCTGCCCAGCATCATGATGTCATGACACAAACTCCGCCCAGCATCAGGATGTCATGACACAAACTCCGCCCAGCATCTGGCAGGCAATTGCTTCAAGTGTTGGCAGCATGGCCATTTTCCAGACGACTGCCCCTGCATGGATTGTAGCTATGGGCAAACCTGGACAGCCACCACCAGAGCCTGCAAACAGGGACCAGCCAAGATGGTAGTCACAGTGAGGGTCTACAGGTCCAAAGTGATGGGCTTAATGGATTCAGGATGCAGCCAGACCCTCATAAGGGAGAAGCTGGCTGAGGTCAATGGGATGCCCACTGCCACAATTTTCCTTCAGTGTGTACACAGAGACGTGTGCCTGTACCCCAAGAAGGAGCTACAGCTGACAGTGGGGAACCACCCTAAGACTCCCCCCGGGGGGGTGGCAGCCTCTTTCACCTACCTGGTGGTCCCGGGCCATGGCTGGAAGTACGCCAGCAAAGGCTTGCAGGCAGGGGAGAAGAGCCTGGGGGGAGGCGATGACCTCAGAGTCTGGATCTGCCGTGCTGGCTGACACAGACGTGCAAGAAGACCGGGAAGGGACTTCACAAGGGGTAGAAGGGCCCCTGAGAGACCAGCCATCTCAAGACCACTTGAATACAGAATGGCTGATGCAAAACAAGGATTTCATAGGGAACAGAAGGCAGATCCTACCTTATGCCGGCGATACAAACAGCTGGCCATTGTCAATGGGGATGTAATTGACCGATAGAAACGAAAACAATGGTCGTGCTGTGAGTTGAGAGACGAACGACTCTAGCAGTGGGTACGTGACCACCAAACCAGTGAGGTCCGGGCCCAACTTGTGGTACCCCAGCCCATTTGGAGAGAGTTACTTCAGCTCACCCATTTGGTTCCATGTGCCGGTCACCTGGGGAGGGAAACCCCCGCGAGGAGACTTACCTGCTGGTTCTCTTGGCCAGGCAGCTACGCAGAGGTGCGGGATTCCTGCCTGTCCTGCCCAGAGCGTGCGTTGGCAGGACCCAAGAGCACTCCAAGGGCTCCCCTGATACCGAAGTCAGCAGCAGACACGCCTTTGAGAGCATCGGCATGGAGCTGATTGGACCGCTCGAACAGAGCCCGAATGGACGCCAACCCATACTGGCGTGATGCCTTGGGTTCAGCCCAGACCAATAAGGGGTTGTGTCACTGTCTGCCCTGCAACTCTGGGTGCCTTCAATGCTCTGCTTCTGGGTCTCCCAGCCCTGACTCCAGCAGCCACGCATGCAGGTCACACCCAGGCTTCCACCACCCACTTCCTTTTTGCAAGGTGACCCCAACATCTTCCCGGCCCTGAATTTCCCCCAAACTGTCTGGCGGCAGTATCCAACCCTCTCACTGACCACTCACAGAAAGGATGACGGTCACTGCTCCTTTAAAGAGACAATACACTGCAGGTCATTCATTTCACTGAGCTTGGACAAACACTCTGATTTCAATAATAGCCCTGCACAGGTTTGTAGTAAAAGTAAAACAAGTATATTTAACAAAAGGACGGGATTAAGTGATACCACGTGTAAGGAATAGAGATAGAAAGGGTGACAAGCAAAAAAAAAAAGTTAAAATATGCTTCTAAGACTAAAACTTAATTTCTGCACACTATAATCTTTGCTTAGGCAGGTTTCTGACCTAAACTCAGTTCCCAGAGACTTCAGCCCCCCATGGTTGAAAGATCCAACGTTCTGCAGTTTCAAGAGCGCTGGAGCCTTTAATCCCCCACGTGATGGATACCAAAATCACTTCTGTGTCTGCTTCTACCTCCCAAAGTTCACTGACCCTATTACAAGAGGCAGAAAGGTTTTTTGCTGTTCTTGCCTTCCTGTTGACTTCCCATCTCCCTGCTGACTATGTATGTAAATGGGGATTCCTTCCCTCATGTCTGGGAGAAAACCTGTTTCTTCCATTTGGAGGCATTATGGAAAGTAGCAAAATCATATGGCGCTCCACACAAGATAATTGCAATTATAAAAATGAAGTATGGAGATTCCTGTAGCGCTGTAAGAATTGGTGGAAAATTAAGCAATTGGTTCCAGTCAAAGTTTGGTGTAAGACAAGGGAGCATGGAATAACCATCACTTTTTGTCATGTTCTTACATGGGATAGTAAGAATGCTAGATGAGCCAGAGGATGTGACACTGGACGATCTTGAGTTAAGCTCTTTAGCTTATGCAGATGACATCATACCATTGGCAGGCACGTTTAAATTAATGATCATGCTCTTTGCTACTTTTGAAAATTGACTTGGATTTACAATGAATGTCAAGAAGATGGAGTGGTTGCATCTTGGAAAAGGGACAATAGATAAAATGTTGAAATGCCGCAGCAGTGAAGTCATAGAACAAGCAGAGTCTCATTTGTACCAAGGAAGCTTGATCAGTGCTGACAGTTCCATCAAGCATGAGCTTGAAACGAGATGTGCCTTAACCCCAAATGCTGCACAGAAATTGACAAAATTATGGACTGATAAAAACCTTATGTTTGGTACCAGAGTGAAAATGTATCAAACCCGTGTACTAACTGTATTACTCTAGGGTCTGAAAGCAGGTGCATTGCATGAAACAGATGTTAGACGACTGAAGGCTACTGAGATAAGAGATCTTCAGAAGGTGTGAAGTGGGATGATTTTAAGACAAATGAGGAAGTTAGAAAGAGAGTAGGAAGTGAAATCAGGGCACGTGACTGGCTACAATCAAAAAGATTACAATGGTGAGGACACTGCAGAAGACAAGCAGATGATAGGATGCCAAAGAAAATAATGGAAACACAACCAAGGTCAGTCCAACCTAGGGACCAACCAGCTAGGTGATGGGACATCATATGCAGACACATGACCAGGCTGGGCTTAATGGAGGAACAAGTCAAATCAATGGGAATGCTGTACTGCTCCCCGTGTCTGCAAAGATGCTCTGGGATGAAAAGGAGAAGAATCAGAACTATTTTAAGTACAATATTTTACAGCTAGATTGTAAGTTCTTTTGAGGCAGGGACTGTCTTTGTTCCGTGTCTGTTCAGCACCTAGCACCAAAGGGTCCTGATCTGTGACATGGGCTCCCAGGAACTATTGCAATAATCAAAAATAGGAAGAATAATTCTCTTTATGTTACTTTTGAAGAGTTCTTGTTGGCAGTAGGGCTGCCCCACTTCAGAGAACAAAATTTTGTTAACCAAGGTATGTAATCAAATGAAATGTCTCCTTTAGGGCCTCTATCACTGACATTGCTGTTAGGGTAGATTTACATTTGCAGCAAGAGAGCACATTTATCATCTGTGCATTTGTACACTCTGCAGAGATAAGCCTGTCATCGATGAGTAGGAGGGTTTTTGGTTAATGAGCACAACTGCTGCCTCTAGAGCTTGAGTATGACAGGAAAGTGGGTGTCAAGTACTAGCAGGGAATTTATTGAATTCTCAAGAGATCACAGTGAGTTTTATTTAAACTTCTCTGAGAGTGTCTTGGTTTTCTAGCAGATGTAGGGGCTGGCCAAGGTTCCTGGCCCCCAACATGTGTCTACTGAAAGCTTCATCTGAATTATAAATCCATATATATCATTTACATATTTGCTTAAGTAGAAATTAAGCATATTACCAATGAAGCTGTGTGAAACACTTTTGTGATCAATGAATGTCCTTACAATCCAGGACTCTTTTCTATTAGCCTCTCATTCCAGCTAAATCAACAGAGATAGAATGTAAGCGGTTTGGGGCAGTGACTGTCTCTCTGTTGTGTGTTTGTACAGCACCTAGCACAATGGGGCAAAGGCCTCTAAACACAACCGCAACCCAAACAATAATAACAATAGTAAGAATCCCAGCATAGTCCAATCATAAATTATACCCCCATGGACACACATCTTTGTCTGCAAAATGTGCACAGTTTGTTGCTAATTCTTTCGGTGCAAGTTAGTGGCAAGCCCCTTTCTCACACATGCTTTTCCTTAAAGGGATGGTGTTAGAAGTTTGTCATTAAGCTGTATACAACATTTTATCTTGAAAGTTCAAAATCTTTCTTCTGCACCACTGCATGACCGCTCTACTATATTGCAAAGAAGTCATACTAGCCAAGATTGCACTGCTAAAACCACACACCATGACAACTGCCTACCCATAAGACATGTAATTTGATGACATAGTTTAGAATTTGTCCTGTGACCTTGCCCTTTGCAATATGACATGTGATGCTGCAGAGGTTTTATCTAGAGATGATCCATATCTGCCCTGTGCTCACCACGATTTAGCTGTGAATGCCCAGCAATGCTTATGGGTTTTTCCAAGGGGAAGCTTTGAGACTTCTTGGAGTTGCAAATGGAGTTGCGAATTGTCCCCCTCTTCCCCCTGCATGACAGTGGGACTCCAATTCTGCATGGGGGTCTGTGACACTCTGACACCCCAATATTCACCACTGTCATGTAATTAGGATGTTTTGTACCAAGTATGTCTTGTGAGGTATCATTCTAAAAGTCTTGATCTGATAGACATTAATATCTCGTTGGATTGTGTTATCATGGTATGTGAAGTTATGAAGTTTGGCTATGTAGGTATTACTGAAACATGTGAGGTTGAAAGCACCCACAAGCGGCCTTTCAGGTACAACAGTAAACAGGCCAAACAATGTTAATGGCTTATTGAGGAAATGCACACAAGCACAAGGAACTGTGTGCAATAGAAGTCTCTCAGAGATAGCACTACACAATGGAACTGTTTGACCCAGGTCAGAGCAAAAGAGCTTTCCAGCAAGTGGGAAGAAGATATAAAAGGGGGGAAATGACATCATGGGGGGACCTCACTCTCCCTGCAACAGCACACCTGGAAACACCTGAGGGGCAAAGACTGAACTGTGGGAAGTGATGGTCCCAGGCTAGAAGGATTTTTAGCCTGTGTATGAAAACCTGGGAAAACCAAGACAGCTTGTGCCTTAAGAATCTGCCAGCCTGTTTATCACATAGGGTGAGAAATTGCTAATTTATATCCTACCTATCTAGTGTGTTAAGCTCAGTTTGTGGTTTTTGTTTATTTACTAAGGTCATCTGCTTTGATCTATCACTTATAGTCACTTAAAATCTATTCTTTGTAGTTAATAAACTTGGTTTTGTTTTCTATAAACCAGTTTGTGCAATTCATAACTGGGAGGCGAAAAGCTGTGCATATCTCCCTCTACATTGAGGGAGGGGGCGATTTTCATGAGCTTACGCTGTACAGTTCTCTGTGCAGCACAAGACAAGACAATTTGGGGTTTACTCTCCAGGGGGGAAGTGCACTTGAGTGCTGAGCAATCCCCGAGCTGAATCTTCCCAGGCAGAGCTGATCTCAGTGTCTGTGTCTTTCTGCAGCTGGGTGTGGCCCTACCTGTGTGTGCTAGAAGAGACTTGAGGGCCTGGCTCAGCAGGATAGGGTGAGGGAGCCCAGGCTGGTGGAACAGGCAGGCTCAGTGAGACCCCAGTACATTGAGTGGCACCCCAGAGGGGGAGCAACCCGTCACAGGGTCTTTGGGCTCAAGATAGATAACAAGTAAGAGCAGTGTCTTCCTGAAGCAGGAAAGGTTTGACAGGACCCAGGCACGGATTTCAGAGGTGTCACAGAGCCAAGTGCTGCCGATCCACCTTTACCCATGGATTGTAGGCTTCATACATAGCAGGGCTGATCAGAAAATGAGCTTTCTTTTAACATGCAAAATTTCAATGAAAATGAGAAAAAATAGTGTTTAAACAAAGTTTTCCATGGAAAAGTTTGACTTTTGGGCAAAAAAAAAAAAATCAAAAACTGCAAGATTTCAGTTAAAACCAAAATATTTCAATTCAGAAATGCTGCTGCAATGCCTCGTGGGAATTCTAGTTTGAAAGCCTCACGTTCTAGTCTCCTTTGTAAACTGGGGTCCCCAGCTGGACTATATCTGCCATTAGGCAACACGGTCTCCTCTTATAGTAGGGAAGGCAGTTGGTTCATGGGACATACAGTCGCTTGGGAGCCTAGCACCGAGAGAAGACTGAGGATGATGAAACTGAACTACAAATCACATGCGGCACTGCAGTGGATATCTGAATAGAAATATTTCAGTTTTTGGACATTTTGTTATTTGATGAAAAAAATCAAAATTTTGCTCTGACACAAACCCAAAAACCAGATTTGTGGAACATTTCTGAGCAGCCCTAATGCATAGTTATAGACTGGGCAAGAGTGCCCCTAAGGGAACTCCAAAAATTCCTCTTAAGGACCTGGAACCATTCCTGACAAGAGATGCAGAGGAAAGTGAGGATACTAGCCACAATGATGGTGGACAGTCTGACCTAATGGTCAAAGCCCAGACTAGAGTCGGGGTCATGGTCAGGAGTCACGCCAAGGGTCAAACTGGAGTCATGCCGGGTCAAAAGCAGAGTTGGAATAGAAACCACAGCAAGCGTCAAGGAAGAATTTAATCAGAAAAATGTGAATGATAATTGGGAATCATTTAAGAACACCTCACCAGATGCCCAAATAGAAGCTATTTTACCTCTATATTTGGCACTGGTGCGACCACTTCTGGAATCCTGTATCCAGTTCTGATGTCCACAATTCAGGAAGGATGTTGATAAATTGGAGAGGGATCAGAGAAGAGCCACAAGAATGATCAAAGGATTAGAAAACCTGCCTTGTAGTGATAGATTCAAGGAGCTCCATCTATTTAGCTTAACAAAGGGAAAGTTAAGAGGTGACTTGATTACAGTCTGTCAGTACCTACTTGGGGAACAAATATTTAATAAAGCTCTTTAATCGAACAGAGAAAGGTCTAACATGATCCAATGGCTGGAAGTTGAAGCTAGACAAATTCAGACTGGAAATAAGGCACAAATTTAACAGTGAGAATAATTAACCATTGGACTTAATTTGCCAGTGGTGATGGTGGATTCTCCATCCCTGACAATTTTGACATCAAGATTGGATGCTTTTTATAAACGCTCTGCTCTGGGCGTTCCTTGGGAGCAGGCCTCTGGCCTGTGTGCTACAGGAGATCAGACTGGATGGTCACAATGGTTCATTCTGGGCTTAGAATCTATGAATCTATGAGTGAGATTCACCATCATGGCTGCCACCTCCCCTGTCTCCTTGGATCCTGGACCTTTTTCATCCTAATCCTGAGAGATTCCCTGGCCAGGCCAGGCCAGAGAGAGGGAGCCAGATGACACCGCCACCTCCCCCGGCTCTGGCTAAATCCCGAATACTTCCGGTCAGTCAGAAATCATTTTGTAGTTGGAAAATCCACTGTGGGGGACATTGTCATGCAAGTCTGTGGGGCCATTAATTGCCTCCTGCTACGCAGGACTGTGGCTCTTGGCAATGCGCCGCACATAGCGGATGGATTTGCTGCTATGGGATTCCCGACCTGTCTTGTCTCCCTCTCCTTTTCCTGCTGGGACTCCCGGGCTTTTCTCCTCTCCACTCTTTCCTTCTTCAGGCTGCCCTCAATGTTCATCCTCCAGGCCCTGTGCTGACTGTCCAATGCAACATTGGCTTGCAGGATCTCACTGAACATGTCATCCCAAATCCTCTCTTTCTTCTCCTTATCTGGCTGGGGTGTTCTGCGGGTGTGGAAGGGGAACCCCTCAAAGCCACAACAACAGCAGCTGCAGATAAAACACGCAAAGGTACCATTGTCAGAACAGTCACAACAGAAAGCAAAACTTATTCAGAACTCCCTTCCCTTGCTCCCCTAAAGTGTTAAACAAGACATGCTGATTGACACTTCAGCTCTGGAGTGCTTGTGCATGGCCCCAAGCATGGTAAGCCTGGCCCAGCAGAGGTGACAGAAATGAGGAGGAAATCGGTCGCTTGCATGATACTATGAGTATAGGGCAGTGGCACTGAATCCTGGCACCGTGTTCCACAGGCGGTGGTGAGCATAGCTGCTATCTCACGCCTGCAGGTAACAAAGGCAGAGAGAGCGCAGTTGCTGCTGGCGTCCCAAAGCCACCTGGACTACTAGCCTGCTAAAGCTACTACTGACCGGAGTGGGAAAACGTCCTACCATGGAGGAAAAAAGAAGGCAGCCATCCTTAGGCAGACCTTCGGGAGAGGATTGCAGAGTGCCTCCAGGAAAGTTTCATTGAGATCTTTCAGGAGGATTCAAGAGACATCCCTGTGTGCATAAACAACCTGCTCTGCATGGCCCCTCTGCCTAGCTACAGGAGAATGAAAATCAGATGACAACACTACCTCTCTTTGTTGTACGGCTACCTCTTCTCAGATGAGTGAATTAAGGAAAAGTCGATAGCTGTGTCGTTAGGTTGGGGAAGCCATCAGTATATCCCTATAATGGGAAATACATTTACGCACTTACCCGAGGTTCCTGCTCCTGCACTGGGCTTGCCTGTGCTTGACAGCCGGGATTGAGTGGACTGTGGTGGAGTCTCAAAACAAGTCCGGACTCACAGCATAGCATAGAACCCCCCCCCTCCCAGTCACATCCCCCATCTTCCTCCTCCACCTGCTCCTCATCCTCACTGTTCACACCAGGGGCCTGTGACTCGGGCTCCTCACTGGTGTGGGGGGAGCTGGTGGGGTCTCCACCAAGTATGGCATGCAGCTCATGGTAAAAGCAGCAGGTCTGTGGCTCGGCACCGGATCAACTGTTGGCCTCCCTGGACTTCTAATATGCCTGTCACAGCTCCTTGGCTTTCACACGGCACTGCTGCTGGTCCCTGTCATACCCCTTCTCCTGCACCCCCTGGGCAATCTGCTTGTAGATGTCGACATCTCTGTGGCTGGCCTGTAGCTGTGCCTGCACAGCCTCTTCTCCCTCCAGGCCCAGGAGATGCAATATCTCCTGTCTGCTCCAGCCGGAGCACATCTGGAGCCAGCATGGCCAGCTGGGCAGTTGCACACAACAATGGAGACCAGCTAGGTTCGCTTGCCAGGCTGGACAATCTGGAAAAGGCATTTCAAACATTTGCAGGACTTTAAAGGTGCCGGAGGGCTTCCGGTCTCTGTGACCCCTGGGCAGTAGAGTTCATAACTCAGACCAGAGCGGTCAGTTCCGGGCATTGTGGGACAGCTGCTGGAGGACTGTTATGGTCCCATTAGGTAATACAGTGTCTGCACTCGCCCTGCGTCAACCTCCGTACATCAACCATGGCTCAATGCCGCGTGGGGAGGTGGTGTTACTATGTCGGCATAAAGGGTGGGAGACAAAGTTCAGTGTAGACACATGCACAACTAAGTTGATGCCAGGCGGCTTACGTTGACTTAGCTTTGTAGTGTAGACCAGGCCTAAGTTATCAGCAATTGTATATAACTGTTACGATTATATAAGGAAGGCCAGGTCAGCAGCCCAGGTCATTCTGAACTGAGGCCATCAAAGATACCTCAACCGATGATCGTCCTTCCTGTACAGCTCATTTGCATGCTACAATTCTATTGGTCGTAATGGGTCAGGGCATAAGAGTTGTCACTGGGAGGCTGCTTGCGCCAACCATCATTCTCCGTAAATGCTCTGTGCCCCTGAGCTGGCTTGGGCACCAGTGTTTGAAAGGCCCCGCACTGGGTTTCCGAGTGCCAGAAAGATAAGCATGTACTTAAGTGCTTTGCTAAATCAGGGCCTAGATGATTTTCAGACTTCACTGTAAGTGAGTCACTTTTATTATCTTTTTTTAACTTTTCTAAGCAGCAAATGCAGGTAATCTACGCCGGAACTAACAGCCAGCAAAATCACCCTCCAAAGCAAAGCCTTTGTGCTAGGAGTCACCTTGTATTACTTCGTGGGTTTGTTACACATATAAAATTCCTTGGCTTAGCGAGACCTGTAAGTTAGTGTTTTGACTTTCTAGCTAGGCAGGCCTTACTGATAGGCCATATTAGGCTGCTGGTATGGACAAAAGTATTTAACATCTGTGTTTTTCTAAGAATGTTTATTTACGTATGTAAGAATTGGATATAATGGCAGACCAAGAAACGGGGAATAGGCCAATGCTGTCCTCAGGTTTCATGCACAAGTCAACATTTGCACAGTAGACCGCAGTGAGGTGTTGAAACGCAAGTAGTTAACTGGTGATAAGAATTCAACATTTGTAGGTTTGTTAAACATTGGACATCTTTCTTTGCATTCCATTTTGTTCTAGTGAAAACTTTCATCTTGATTGTGACTGAGGGGAACAAAAGCTTCAAAGCATACTGATTTATTTCCATTTTTAAGAAAGGCAATAGATAAAATGAATGGATGAGATTACAACTTGATTTTTACCAAGATATTAACCTTTCTTGTTCTTAATAGTGAATACCAATGCAGTACTTCCACACTAGATAGCTCTTCTTCCTATTTACATTACTGTGTTTCACTACTGCCTATAATCTCTTCAATGTGCTGCTGAGATTGCTTGCAACAGGGGGTTTGCATCATATTTTAAAGTCTGACTCAAAATAAAAAAAAGCTAAAGGCAGTATATTATTTAAGTGGAAATTCATACAAATCAGTTGTAGAAATAAACACTGTGCCGAGCATTGTAAATTCTAAAGATTTTACTGTTCACTAAATCCATGTAATGTATAACGCCAAACAAGTGTGATTAATCACTTAGATATTCTGGGACCTACTTTTCTTTTCAATTGCTCCTTAAACTCACTTTCCTTTTATAGTAGCTCCTTCTGCACTTTCGCTCCAGCCAGGGTGACTGGCTATAGGGGACTGATTCTCCAGTACCCTGTCCCATCTGCAGTCATTCACGTCAGTGCAAAGTGGGTGTAGCACAATCCCAAATCAGCATGGGAGCATCTGACACCCACCTTGCAGTGGGGTAAATAACTGCACAAGGTACAGGGCAATGGAGGGTCAGGCCCAGGGTCTCGGAAGGTCTGTCTACGTTGCAGTGTAAGCCCAGACTCAGGTTCAAGCCCAAACCCACTTTCTGTTTGACTCGGGTCAGTGAGCCCTCTGGACGCATTCCCTAGGACCCGCCCGGGGTGTATGTCCAAGCCTGAGTCCGCTGGCACTTGGCTCCAAACTCTATCATTTTGCACTGTGGGCCTAGCTCAGGCTCAGGTCCCCAGACTCGGGTCCTGAGCATCCACCAATGCTATCCCACAATTCCCTGGACCATTGTAGCTTGGCCTTTCTATCCCAAGACTAGCCAATCGACTCCAAGGAAACGGAAGTAACCCTCCTGGTTCCAGAACAGCTGTTTGGCATTTAACCCTTCCATTTTCTTCTGACCACTGAACTGGAAACGAAGTGAACCGTCTCCTTCTTCGTGGTCAAAGCTAATGCAGAAGTCCTTCACCGAGCACTGCAACCCGGACGCAGGACCACGGTCAGATCCTGGCAGATCTGTGTTGAGGCGAGCAAGAAATGACCATGCCTACCAAGAAATAGGGGAGAAGTTGGCAGCCCTGGGGTTTCAACAGACCAGTGACCAGTGCAGGGAGCAGCTCAAGAGGGACTATCAAAACGCCAGGGATGAGAATGGCACCTCTGGAGCCCTCCATCATTCTGAGCTTTTTACGAGGACTTTGACCAGGTGCTGGGAATTATGCCAACCACTGAGCCCCCCAGTGGTTCGTGACTGCCTGGTCAGCTGGGATGGCAGCCTTTTCATAGGTGCGCCAGCCCTGGAGCACCCACGGAAAAAAATGGTGGGTGCTTAGCACCTACCAGCAGCCCCCATGATCAGCGCATCCCTCTCCCCTCAGTGCCTCCTGCCCGCCATGGACCAGCTGTTCCGCGGCATGCAGGAGGCACTGGGGGGGAGGGGGAGGGGGCAGGAGTGAGGGTGGAGCGTGCTCAGGGGATGGGGTGGAATGGGGTGGGAAGAGGCAGGGCAGGAGAGGGGCCTTGGGAAAGGGGTGGAGTGGGGGCGGGCTCTGGGGCGGAGCCTGGGGGAGCACCCCTTCCCGGCACATTAGAAAGTCGGCGCCTCTGGACCTTCTGACCCCAAAATTGAAGATAGCACTGAAGGGGAGCCAGCAGGCGCCAGGTCAGGCTTGTGAAGTGACTCTGGTGCTCGTGCTGGTCCCCGAGGAGACCCTGGCGCCGGAACAGCTAGAACATGTCCTAGTCCATACTGGGAGGAGCTGTTTGATGACATCCCCCTACCCCCGGGAGGAGTAGCCTGCCAGACAACTGCCATCAGAAGCAGAAGAGGCAGGCTTAGCCCCATAGCCCGGTAAGTTTCTGCCTCCATGCATGTTGTCATTAATATAGGAATGGGAGGGATTTCCAGCTCATGTCCCAGTGCGATTATTATGACCAGCTGCCGGCAGTGGCGTGTATCTGCTAATGGTGGAAATCATGCCAATGCCTCGGCGTCTCCCACCCTCATGTGAAATTCAAAAGAGAGACCGGGAAGCGCAAATGACAGTTAATCAAGAAGTTATCATTCATTTTTTTACTAGATACTAACACACTGTTACTTTTAACACCCCACAACATCTTTGTAAGAGCTTGGCATTGCTTTCCCTGACACTACGCTCCACCACACAACAGCCCTGCCAGGGCACACTGAGCCACCTTTAAAGTGGAAACGGTACCAGGGCAGGGCAGGAAATGTAGTGCGTGGGTGATGCATTTATTGTCCAAAATACAGCAGGAAGTTATGTGCAGTCCAGAAATGTGCCAGGGGCGTGGAGGGTGCTTGGCAGTTGTTTGTTACAGCAGTATGCCTGCGGGGTGGAGGGGGATACCAGAGGGGGGTGTTATGTGTGCAGTCCATATGAGCCATACAGTAGTAAGAGTCCATGTTGTCTGGAGGTTGCCCGTGTAGAGTCCATGGATAGGTGTAGTCTATGCAGGCTGGATCGTAAGCCAGAGCTGCATCTGGGTAACTGCATGAATGCAGACAGCTTTCAGCAGCTTACAAGCAGGCAGTAATCTGTGTGGAAGCTAGCGCAGCATCCTGTTGATTTCCCCATGATTTTTCACCCAGTCTCAGGTGCTGATAGCTACAACCTTTTCCCCTAGTAGGAACTCCAGATAGGTACTCCCCTTTTGGGGCAGGGTGTACTTTCTGGGTCCTCCTCTGTAGGTCACCAGCTCACTGCATTTGTACATCAGCTGCTCAGTCATTATAAGCTTGAAAACCTTGTTAGCATACCTGGCTGGCTTGCCTCCGGTAGCTTGGAATGGAATATCCTGTTGCCATTCAGGAACCTCCAGAATGCTGAATGCCCACAAGGGTTGTGAACCCATAAATAGTAAACCACAACAAGAGGAATCAGTTTCCTCTCCCCTCCTCCTGCCCTCCTCCCTCCCCCCCAGACTAAAATGGTGTGCAATTTTTAAAGATACATCATTAAATGAATTTTGTTAATTTCACCTTACCGTCATGTGCAAAGGCTTTATGCACTGCTTAACTCTCTGTGGTGGCCAAGCAACATCTGGGAACTAAAATGTTGGTCTCTGAATACACAGAAGTTCACTTACATAAAGTATCAATTTTTGGGGGGAGGGCCTTAAGATTCCAAAGGCACTTCTGCTGCTGATGTAGTGAAGATTTTCTGAATTACCGAGACAAGATTGTACTGTTTCATTTCTCTTTTCGGACCCATCTACATCTGCAGACCAGCCCCGGGCCAGCAGGAGTCTGGGGAACCAGGGGTCGCACTGTCACGATGTGGTCGAAAAGGAAGCGTGTCCGCGATGACCGTATGGTGAACATTCTAGACAGGGCCAGCCAGCAGCCACAGTACCAGAAGGGGAAGGATGGACATCAGGCTGAAAGGCAGAAGGAGGCTGCAAATCGTGAGGAGATCCTGGCAGTGCAGTTCCTGGAGCAGGAATATCCCTCCAGGGGCAGGCAGGGCGCAGAAGAAGGACCTCTTTGAGAGGCTGCTTGTACCTATGAGAGTGGAGCTCCTGCGGACCAATTGGACAATTCCCTGGTTGGATGCAGCTGCAAAAAGCCAAATATCATTCTGGGGCGTATTACCAGGAGTGTCATCTGTAAGATGCAGGAGATAACTGTACCACTCAGCACTGGTGAGACTCAGCTGGAGTACTGAGCAGCACACTTTAGGAACGATGTGGACAAATTGGAGAGAGTCTAGAGGAAAAAAATCTGAGGGGTAGACGGGGGCGATAACAGTCTTAACTATGGTGAAGTGCTGACGGATGGTGATCGGTTGCTCGCATGTGCACTGAAAGGGGGACAAGAAGCAAGGAGCTCAATGCGCAGCAAAGGAGATTTAGGTTGGATATTAGGAAAACTTTCCAACTCTGTTTTGGCTAGATCTCCAAGGGAGGCTGTGGAATCCCCATCACTGGAAGTTTTTTAAAAACGTGTTGGACAAACACCTGGCAGGGATGGTCTAGGTTTACATGGTCCAAGAACTGGACTTAATGACTTCTCAAGATCCCTTCCTGCCCTGCATTTCTATGATTCTACTAATTAACATTTTAAAACACCTTTATTTGAATGTCAGTGTTGTATATTATTGTATTTTCCTCAAACATTCTTAAATCCAAAACCAGGAAAACATATATATTCTACATGACTCTCTTTTAAACGCCTGTTGATCTAACTGACCTAGAAGTCAGCTATTTCCAGGGACCTTTCATTTTTTCCCACTCCCTATTTTGCATAAGAAGCATCAGTTCCTTTATTCTTACGTTAAATCGTTTGCCTGCTATTGTTGCCTCGTTGACAATACCTGACTTTATCCCTCGGCTCGCTCTCCAAACTTGCTGACCTGAGGGTTGTTTGCTGGAACATAGTGCTACTGTCCCAGGAGACATGAAGAGGAATCTGCAAATTGAACAGAGCTTATGTAGCTGATACCTTGGAGGCTTGTTCTCAGAAATACCCAGCTCTCTTGGGGATCATGAAAACAAAGCAGCATGCAGAATAGGCATCTGTGCGTGAATTTTCTCAGTGTACCTAGAGTCCATTGCTGTCACATTTCCATTGTTCAATGCCCATTTCTCTTTTCAGTTGTCAATATTAGCACCAGAAAGGACTTCTGACTTCATGGGAACCAAGAAGAGAGGGGATGAGTCACCGGTTAAACCCATAAGCACTGTCATGGCAGTGCTTTTAGAGGCAACACAGTGGCTCTGATCTTTAAGGGTTCAATCCTGCAAAGTACCAATCAGCCTCGATTTCTGTTGAGAGAATTCAGCCTCATTGCTCTGGAGATGCTCAGTACCTTGTAGGATCAGGGCCGGAGGAAAATGTTTGCTCAACTTGCAGATGAAAGAAATGTAAATCAGGAGTGAATTTACCCTAATGGCTTTGAGTCTCTTGGAAACTGGCTTGTTTTGATACATGCTTTTTAATTTCTAAAATACCTAATCTCATTATTAATAAGTAGAAGGCCAAAATACACTTGTGAAATCTGGGAACATGTCAGAGCCTTTGGAGTCAATATAAAGCCAACGTGGGGACAAGGCCGTCTATTGTTTGTTTCGTCTCCCTCTCGCGCTCTCATGTACTCGGCATGTGTACGTGCATCTTTCCTCAAGAAAATTATGGCAAAAAATAAATAGTTTGAACATAACATGTTCTTTTCATGCTGCCTTCTATGAATTAATTTTTTTAATTTTTTTCAGCAACTACTGCTGTTTTTAAATGTTCTTTGGTATGAAATAAATGTAATCTTCAGATTAATTTGATTGGTATTCATAACATTATTTGTTGAAGTAATTTTTAAATCCAGAGGCACTCCATTTTAATAATCACTAGTGTCAAATATTTTAATGAAAAATCATTATGTACCTATTTGTGGTATAATTATCCCTGCAGGGTGTATGCTTCCCTTGGTAATAAAATGAAACTTGGAGAAGAACTAGGATCTTCACACATTTACTTCAAAAAAGAAAAGGATATTAAACAATTGAAGAGGATATGGAGAAGAGCCACAAAAATGATTGAAGGGCTGGAAAAATGCCCTACTGTGAGATTTACGGAGCTCCGTCTAATTAATGTATAAAAGGATCAAGAGGTGACTTGGTTATGGTGTAAAATACCTTCACTGAGAGGAAGGACCAGGTATTGAGGGCTCTCTAATCTATCAGAGTGTTATGCTCTGATGCACCCTAGAGTAGCAATCCAAAACCACATGGAAAACAAAATAAAACAAAAATGAAGCAAGACATGCAGGTCGGCTGTCAGTCCAAACATATAAATAGCCCTGAACCATCATCACACAGAGACAGGCAGAACAAGAACCAATGGCTGGAAGCTGAAGCCAGACAAACTCCAATTTCAAATAAGGCTTAATTTTTTTAGGAGTGAAGGTGATTAGCCACTGGCACAAACTACCCAGGGAAGTGGTGGATTCTCCATCTCTTGAATTCTTCAGATCAAGACTGGCTGCCTTTCTGGAAGATCTGCGTGAGGGTCTGTTTACACTGCAGCTGAGAGCATGCTCCCCAGCGTGGACAGACAGACATGCGGCTAGCTCTGCGCGAGCTAGCACACTAAAACAGCAGTGTGGCCATGGTGGCGTAGGCGGTGGCTCGTTCTCGCTGCCTGAGTACGTGCCCAGGGGGTCAGGTGGGATTGGACTCTGGTGACTAGCCCGAGCCGCAATGGCCACACTGCTACATTTAGCACACTCGCTGAATCAGAGCTAGCATGTGCTGTCTACCCACATTGGGAAACACACTTCCAGCTGCTGGGTGGATGTGCCTTCGTCAAACACACGTTATTAGCTCACTACAGAGGAACTGGATGAAATTCTCTGACCTGTGATATACAGGGGATCAGGCTAGATGAACCTGATGTCCTCTGGCTTTTAAATCTATGGAAAAAATCATGCTGCACAAGGATTTCTCGCCCATGGCTGAAATGCAACCACCTTGTGGATTGGACAGCTGATTAAGAGCCACATGGCAGCATTGCACAGGGATTGCTCAACCAGCCCTGAAACACAGCTGCCTATGTGTTGCGTTAGTACTCCGTGCTCAAGGCAATTCCCCATTTACTTCAATGGAAGAGTTTCTTGGCCAAGGACATTGGGCCTTATGAGTCAAATTTTGCACTTTGTGGCGGTGGTGTAAATCCAGATTAACGCCAACATATTTACACCAGTGTAACTGGGAGCAGAATTTGGCCCTGGAAGACTCCACATTCCAGTCAGTCATGAGACAAGAACGTTTGCAGAGCTTGGCACAGTGGGCATGTGCACCGTAGCAGCATCTGCTGGGGCGATAAATGGGCTCCAGCACTGAGGGAGAATCAGTGACACGGTGGTTCCCAGCCTGCCATGGGGTTACGGGTGTGGTACGGCGGTGTCTAATAATGACACCCAGCCTGTAGCAAAATACAGCCAGCAGCAATTCTAGGCCCGGGATAGCAGGGATGGGCAAACTGCCAGCCTCCTGCCCCCACTCATGACACTCTCCCTGGGCTGATGCCAGAGGCCTCAGGCTCCTTTTAAACTGCCAGTTTTTCTTCATGCAGAGGGCCTGCCCTTTGCACACACACAGCACAGCGGATCCAGTGTGGTGTCCCCACCAAATGTGAGTCCCCCTGGGGGACAGAGAAGGGAAACCAGCAGGGAGGGACGGAAGGGAAAATGGGAAAGGAAAAGTGGGGGAACGGGAAGGAAGGAGCAAGACAGAAGGGACACTTAGGTGTAAGGGAGAGCAAGAAGGTGGAAGAAACTGGGGAGGGAAGCGAAGAGGGATGATGTCGGACACACAACAGGAGAGGAGAAGAGGACTTGGTAGGAAAAAAAAAAAAAAAAACAGGATTAAGAACAAAACCAATGAAAAATGTCTATCAAAGCTCAACCGAAACGACACAGGAAATAAGGAAAAGAGAAGAGAGGGAACGACTCTGTAATTCCCAGGGGAAAGGGGCAGGTAAAGAAACGAATCGCCAGACACAGTCTCTTCAGAGGTGCAGGCCTGTGGGTAAGGGATTTCCCCTTCCCTGAAGAATCCTCCTGTGCTGCCTGCTCCCTCCTGGAGGGTAAGGAGCTAGAGGGAAGCAGCAGTCAGTGCTGAGAAGACGGCTGGAAGGACCAGACTGATCACACAGACAGGGCTCTGTACCACCAAGCCATACTGCAAACCTGGGACATCCCAAAGAAAAACAATACCCACGTGGTGAAGGGAGCATTTGGCTTCCCAGTCATAGCCCTGTGAAAAACTAGAGCAGGCTGGTTCAGCAAAGCCCAACCAGAGGTGGACATGCTAAGCAGATACTGTGTACTGCACATACGAGATGGGCCCTTCATTCTGTTTGCAGGGTAACAGCAGAACGGACTGTAATCCCGTATGCTGATGCTCTAGGGACAACATCGGCAGAGGTGCCGGTGTCATCTTGGGCCCCAGGGCTAGGTGTACAGCTGAAGAGCAGCTCAGCAGCTTTCCGAAGGCTCGCATTATTCAGCACAAGGGAAGGGAGTTTCAGTACAGCTATGTGTGAGGGAGAAACACTAGTGTTGTGGATGTAAGGGGAACATTTGTGTTTGAGAGCACAGGTATAGCAAATATTGAAGAGAATTAATTAGGTTGTATTGCATTATAGCTGTGTTGTTACTAAAATGTGAAGCTGCTCATAAACGCTCAATATTCAGTAATGCACAACTTTTGTGATGAAACATATAGGAACTTCCAGACTGGATCAGACCCAGGGTCCATCTAGTCCACTATCATGTTTCTGATAGTGGCCAGTACCAGATGTTTTTCACGAAGGTGCAAGAAACCCAGGGGTAGGAAGAAGTTGGGTAATCTGCCTCCCATGAAGGTCTCATCCCTTATAAAATATGTTAGCATTAACTATAACTCTGGATAGTCTTTTGAGCCATATAAAGTTGCTTTGAATCTTGCTAAATTATTGGCCTCAACAACATCCTGTGACAGTGAGTTCCGCAGTCCAATTACACATTACGTAAAAAAGTAATTTCCTTTGATCAGACACCTTTTAATTTCATTGAATGTCTCCCTTGTTCCTGTATTACAACACAGGGAGAACAGACGCTCCTAATCTGCCTTCTCTAGACCAACCACTATTTTATATACTTTTATCAAGTCCCCTCTTATTTGTTGCCTTTCTCGGATAAAAATTCTTATTGCGTTTTTCTGAACTTCTTTAATTCTGCAATATCCTATTTGATATGAGGTGACCAATATTGCACATAATATTCCAGATGAGGGCATACCATTGATTTATATAAGGGCATTATAAAAATGTCCATATTATTCTTCACCCTGTTCCTTATACATCCTAACATCATGTTTTCATTATCAATATTGAATGTAATCTGCTATCATGTTGTTCCTTCATCTAGGTTGGCCAGGTCCTTCTGGACTCCCTCATTGACTCCTTTGGGCTTGACTAACCTAAATAGACTTTGTGTCACATGGAAATTTTGCTGCTTCACTGATCCCCCTCCCAAATTGTTAATAAAAGTACAAATCAACACTGTATATAATACAAAGCCTTGAGACCCCCTCTATTAACCTTTGGTTATGATGAACTTTGGAGATTGATTCCTACTCTTTGTTTCCTGTCTCTTAGCTACCACTAACTGTGAGAGTGATGGTCCTTGGGAGGGAGGGATAACCCAGGGTTGTGAGTTCAATCCTTGAGGGGGCCACCTAGGGATCTGGAGCAAAAATCAGTACTTGGTCCTGCTAGTGAAGGCAGGGGGCTGGACTCAATGACCTTTCAGGGTCCCTTCCAGTTCTATGAGATAGGTATATCTCCATAAATCTGTGGGATTAGGTTGTGGCTTAATTAGTCTAAGGCTTTAGCCTAGTCATGTGACCTAGTTTAAGGTACATCCACACTACATCTTTTTATGGGGCAACAGACAGCTGTACCCGAACTCTCTTAATTTGTACTGTAGATGCCCATGCAATCTACCCCCAATGTCATGAGCCAGCAGTTCTGATTAAATTATTTATAATAACAAAAGTCATAACTAACACCAGGTTTGTGTAAGACAGGAGTAAATGATGGTCTAACATGAGGCAGAGCTCAGGCAGCCAGGGATGATGAAGAGATATGTATAGAAGTGAGGGGGGAGGGGTTATACTCTTGCAGCTGAGAACAAGGCTCAGCATCCAACATGTGCTTGGAAGGCTTCCCGGTAGGGCTCAATTGCTCTCGTACCCCCCTTGTAGCCCCACTAAAGTGGCACTAAGTGCAAATGAGCTATGTGATCTCAAGTGTGCAATTGGTTTGATTATAAATCCCTTTCACTCAAGCAAAACTCCTCCTTACTGGAAGTAACTGGTTGATTGCGTAAGGAATGTTGAATATGCCACAGTATACTTGAAAGCTGGGGGGAAAGTTCCAGTTTAGCATTTTCTAACAAGGAGCTGATGAATATTAATAAATTAAGCCTCACAGCCCCTAAGTAAAGTGTAACTCTTTATTAACAGGGAAGTAGTATGTATCATCTCTGTTCTGCAAACTGCACTATGGAGACATGATGACTTACTAAAGGTCACACAGGAAGTGTATGGCAGAGCCTAGAATAAAATTTTGGGGTGAAATACTTGGAAGTCAATGAGAATTTTGCCACTGACTTTTATGGGGCAGGATTTCATCCAGTTGTCCTAACCGCCATTCTTGTGGCTTTAACCAAAATACCATCCTTCCCTTCTTTTTCTCCCCTCTTCCCCAAAAATGTATTGTGATCATGAATAGTATAATCATGGGAAAACAGACAAAACAATTCAAATATTTTTTTCTAAAATGTACACAATCACATGTAGGAGTCAACATCTGTAACTCATACTATGCCTAGCAGATTAATGTTAGCAATAATACTGAACACTTAATACATTTAATTTATTAAGTGATTGACATTTAAAAAGTTGAATGCAATAAATCTAGAGATAATAAGCAAAGAGATTTTAATAATGATTTGAGCTTTCACCACTCTGAATGACTTCGCTTTACAATAAGTAATATATACAGCGTCAAAATAAGACATATTAATATTCTTTTTGATTTTACATGTATTTTTCTCCAGTGAAATGTTTTGATTTACCTTTACCTGCATGCTAATAGTGCATGAAACACGTTTGGCTGGACTATGTCGTAAAGGAAGCTGTGGTCTTCAGTCCTCAACTGCAAAAGTGCACTTCTGAGATGCTTACCACAAAATAACATTATGATTGTACATGCAAATCATATTGTAAATTAAGATTTTCATGGTTAAATAAAAACTGTCAATATGAAAGTTTTTTCAGCTTATTAATATTAGAGCTGTTACATAAAACACTAACTCCAGAATTGTCTCATTAAAGTCCACAGTGTGCACATTATCGTGGGAAACTAACTACAAAAAAGCTGCATAAATATTTCATCGTTTTCAAATATATAATATGCATTTGTTAAGGTTTCTAGAGGGGAAGTTAAGAATCCCTGGGAAGTGAAATAGGGAATTTCTGCAGAAATTGTCAAGGTAGAAGGCAGTGTTAATAGGAGTCCCTGGATTCCTGACCCCAAGGACCTTAAAACTAGTACTGAAATGTATGTTCTGACCACCAACCGTTCTCTCTATTCTCTCTGACTACTTAGAAAGTGAAGCGTTTGAGTGAATTGTGACTTACTCCAAACTTAACTCACAAAGGGATTGTGGTAACGACTGAAAGCTGATAGAAGTCTGTATTCAAGCTTTCGATTTGATCTTCCTTTGCCTTTACACTGAAATATCTTTGGAGCTTGTTTATAAAAGTGTTTGAAGTTTTTTTAATGTATATTTTTAGAACTGCGTTACGCAAAATATTCAAGGAAGGTACAATTAGGCAGTTTACCATCCTTTCTCCCCGTCCCAGATAAGTTTCCTCAAATAAATATAGATTGCTGAATGTTTTAGTTTAAAATAGTGACGTTATTTAAGAAGAGAATTTCATGGGCAAAGCGAAAACACACGTCTCTCTAGCATCTTGCGCCGGCTTGGGAGCCTCCAGAAGTGTTTGGTTTAGTCAGGCTCCAGATCCGTGGAGCTGGATCGGGTTTTAGAAAAGAGCCGCACCCCGCCCGCAATGGCGGGGCTCACGGGGCTCGGAGCGGAGAACGCTTTGAGCATGACGCTTTGAGGATGAGTTCAGCTGTTTACAGGTCACACCGCTTTTTCCCGGCTGCCATAGCCGGGAGGCACGGGGGCATTTCAGCCTGGCTGCAGCAGGAGCGTGCGGAGGACAGCCCGTCATCATCCGACCCTTTGCTCTTGTCTTGGCAGGCCATGAAGATTCATTGTCGACTGAAGTGCCCGTGAGACTTGTGCAAGGGAACCCTTGCCAGGCAGAGGAGATCGCAGCTCGGTCTTTCGCATCTGATGGGGGCCTGAGATGAGTCAGTCCCATGGGGTCAGCTGCTAGCCCCTGTCGGGAAGCGCCGTGAAGACGAAAGGCAGCTGGAGTGTAGAACTCGAGTCAGCTCAGGAAATCTAGACAGACCAATGCCTGGGAGTGGCGGCACCAGCCTGTGCTACAAGGATCGCACGCGCTTCTCCTGTCCAGAAGAGAGGTGAGCTCCTCTCTCTCGCAGACGGGTGGCTGCAGAAACACAGGGTCGGACTGTCCGCTGACTCTCTCCTTCGGGCTCACATTTGGCCCCCGTGCCTCTCACTAGCTTGCGTGGGAGGCGGCATAAGAACCATCAGTCCCGCAGAGGTGAGAAAACTTGGTTTCGGAGCCTGACATGTACCCACGTTAGAAGCACGGTCGCTACAGGGCAGGGCCGTTTGTTGTGCATGTAGAAAAAAACAAACCCTAGTGGATGAACTAGACGCGTTGCGACTCGGGGTTTGGCCAGGGGCGGGAGCTGGGCTTGGTTGCGGTGTCGGGTCGGCGCTCTCCCCAGTGCCTGGAGACGCAGCCGGGCGCTGCGCGGCGGCTAGCCTTGCCCTGGCTGGAGGGGATTTCAGAGGCATGCGGCGCTGGTGCGCAGGCAGGTGAGTGGAGATGGCTCCGGCGGACCGGGAGCCCAGCGGGGTCAGGCTAGTCCGCCGGGTAGGTTGTGTGCAGCCAGCGCCCGGGGAGGGGAGGGGAGGGGCCGCGTCCCGTCCAGCTGCACCCGCCAGGGCGAACGGCTGGGAGCTCGCCACGGCGCTCGGCAGTTCGGCTTGGCGGGGCCGCTCCATTTGTTCTATGGCAGATTCGGGGAGCGGAGGATCCCTTCCCACGCCCCCTCTCCCGGCTCCGGTGTCTCGCCGCCCCGGGTGCGCAGCAGGTTGTCTGACACCCACTCGGCTTTCATGGCCCGGCTTCGCGCAGTCTGGGTTTTCCCGGGTCAAAGGCACGTCCGCGGAGCTCGCCGTTCCCCGGCGGCTTCGTTCAGCCTTCGCACCGCGACACA
>NW_020664483.1:514481-540870 GCF_002925995.2 Terrapene triunguis
GCGGGGCGGAGCGGGCCCGCCCCCGCCGCGCCCGGATTGGAGGCCCGGAGGCCGCGGGCCCGCCCCCGCCGCGCCCGGATTGGAAGCATGGCGGCCGCGGGCGCTGCGTGCGGGGCGGGAGCGCCCTCCCCGGCCGGCGGCACGGGCAGTGTGCACTGCGAGCGCAGCCGAGCGGGCGCACGGCCGGGTCCCGCGGGGCAGGGCAGGGCGCGTGTGGCAGCGGGCGGTTGGCCCCCGGGGGGGCGGTTTTGTTTCTCGGGCGAGGAGGCGGGCGCCGAAAAGGTGAGTGAGGCGGGACGGGGCCTCCGGGGCTGCCCCCGCGGCTCCTTTGTGCGGCCGCGGTCCCCCGCCGGCTCGCTCGCCTGCCTCCCTTTGTTGGGCTGGGCGGGGGACCCTCCTTCCTATGGACCCCCGCGGGGCCGGGCGGGCGGGCCGGGACCCGGCCGCGGGGGGCCGGTCAGAGCCTGCGGGCGGCCCCGGGCTTCTGCTCTGCCCCGCTGTGCTTCGCTTCGGTTCGGGTTCTGCTTCTGCGTCGCTCCCGCCGGTTCCTGCTTGTCGCCCCCGGCCGGGATCGCCCCAGCGCGGCAGCAGGAAGTCTGCGGTCCCGGAGCGTTTTTCCTGGGCGAGTTTGCAGTATAATGCCCACCCCCCCCCCAAAAAAAAAATAAATAAAAAGATGAGTCTGGAGTCTGTTGTTTTAGGAAGTCCGGCGCTGGATTCGCGGAGACATTGTGTACTAAAGGCTGTAGTTGTGGGTTTGGGCTCTGTGTGTGTTAGTGTGGTTGTCTCGGGGGTATTTTTCACAAAGCGTTATTGCTTTGTTTGGGTGGGGAAGTTGCAGTGTTTTTCAAGCTGACGTTTTTAGTTCTCCCCTCTCCCTTGAAGTTTGTAGTAGGAAGGAGGATTTGTTGAGTTAGCATTAAAAGGGTAAGGAGGGGGGTGAAGGAGAGCCAGTCCTGTGCAATCTACAAACTCTATTGTGACGCACTTACTACAACTGATTGCTGCTGCCAAACCTCCTCCAGACTTGCTGTGATCAGCACATTAGATAGAACAATGGGGCTGGAACAGGGAACATGGCCAGGAGGCTCTGCACAATCACTGCAAATACTCCTCACTCTTGCATTTCAGCACAGTATCCGAGCCTTTTATTTAATCGCTTGAGGGAATCAGAGCTTATTGGTCTTTTTTTTTTTTTAATTAACTGAATCAAAGCTTCATACAGATTTGGAGCGTAATGGCCTGGCTGATAAATTCCACTTTAAAACTAAATTCCTTTTGTTTGGACAAAGGCTTTTCACGGTTTATACTTTTGATGCAGGTATCCTGGGAAGGGTGGAAACACTGGACAGGAAACTACCCATAGATCTGATAGCACTGGATTGTATTTGGGGTGTGGGGAAAGAAGTGAGTAGGTTAAAAGTAAGAAGAATGTAAGCTGAAAGGCATATGCAATACCGCTAGAATTCTAACAATATAAGTAAGGACATTGAGAATTTATTGCAAAACCTATTAGATATTACAGTATTATAATAAAGCCTGGAGAGCTTACTCATAATGTCTTCCTATCTCTTTGCAGGAAAAAAAGACCAAATGGCAAAGCAATCTTCTGATCTAAATTCAGAGTGCAACAGAGAAGGTGGACAGTTTCAGTCAATTGAAAGGCCAAGTCAGCCTCAGCATCTTAGACCTGGGGCCCCTACCTCTATACAAACACAGTATCAAGGTAATCATTCAGGTGAGGGGGACTTCACCCAGCAGCCCTCAGGGAGCTCTTCGCCCAGCAGCCCTCAGGGACCATTTGCACCACCCAGTAGCCCCAGTCCATTTGCTACCAGATCCCCACTTTTCATCTTTGTAAGAAGATCCTCACTGCTGTCTAGATCCTCCAGTGGGTATTTCTCTTTCGACACAGACAGGAGTCCTGCGCCTATGAGTTGCGACAAGTCCACGCAGACTCCAAGTCCCCCTTGTCAAGCCTTTAATCATTATCTAAGTGCAATGGGTAAGCAAGATCATGGTAAGAAACCTTTTAGCTCATGGTTTATGTTTTTCAATAGGTTCTGAATACCCCTGTGGACATTGTATTGTTTTCAGCATCTCAATGTTAATATTGAGGCAGCCAAATTTTTCAATAAGAACAACATACTGTATATTATACAGTGACATCAGGCTGAGCTATTAAACAACAAAAGTAAAATTGAAAACTGCCTTATATTTTATGAACTGATTGGGTAAGATTTGAATTCAGTGAACATTTCCTAACGAATTGGAAAGTGGTCCAAGTATCCCTCCTGCCTTTGATTTTCACAGCACATGGAATGTGTTCTGGTAAATTTAACTATTTTGGATTGTTTAAGTCTGATACAAAGTCTATAAGGGGACAGTTCTTTTTATTTGAAATAACTTGTGACCTTACCATGGAGATTTGTCTGTCCAACTAAGGAAGTTGCAATGGAGAGAGGAGATAAAATGTAGAGGCCATATAGCTTAGTATAATAAACATAATCTTGGTAGCAAACACTGGAATATAGCACTAAGATTGGAGAGAAGTTTTTATTACTACAAATTCTTAGCTGTTTCCTGACGATCCGTTTAATCAGAATACTGGGAGGAAAAGATGTTTACAAACCAGCTCTCTTCAGTTTCTGTTGTCGCTTATTTTCTGGAGTTTTAAAGTTGTCTGTAGATACCCATTTTGGGCTGAAATTTCTGAACTGGCATTTTTTTTTTACACACGTTATGCAGGGAATCTGTACAGTTTTAAAAAATATATTTTAAGTTTTCTGATTTTTGATTTCAAATAGGTTTATGAAATCTTATTTTGCTATACTTTGCAGCTTCATGCTTAGGTAATACTTTAATACACCATCTCTTCCCAAAAACACATGTAAGATGACCACACTATTTGACTAACGGAGTTAGTATACTTGCATAGTAATTATGAAATACTTGTCTAAAATTTAAGATTTTTAGTTGTATTGTACATGGATGAGTCTGGAGGCTTAAAGGGTCTTTGTGTATGCCTGTCTAGAAAGTGCCCATCAATAGGATGTCTGAACAGGTGTCCCATTTGGCTGAGTCTTCTGAGACACTCTGCAACATTTCCTTGGCAGATAGTGAATTTGATGTTTGCCACAGGAGTCTGTAAAAGGCGGGTGGTAGGGTATGAGACTCTGAGTTATCTATGTTAGGAGTGGAGAGAAGACTACTAGAGGTGTATTTTCCCGAGTGAGGAGCTTTCTGTGCCTTTGTAGGAGTCCAGAGGACCATCTCTCTTCCCCCTCATCTTTCAAAGTTTCTTTCTAGAGTCCACCTTCTGGTTAGGAAAGAGTGGCTAGGACTACTTTCAGAGTGGTAGCTGTTTAATGTACTGTGTATATCTACCTGCCACTGTATTTTCCACTCCATTCATCAGATGCAAGTGGGTGTTAGCCCACGAAAGCTTATGCCCAAATAAATTTGTTAGTCTCTAAGGTGCCACAAGGGCTCCATGTTGTTAGGACTACTTTGGATCCTGTGGTACTCCTCCTTAATCCATTGTAGGGGTTGTTCTTGACTGCCTGTTACTTATGACAAGGCATGTGGGGGTGAGATTTTTTCCCCAAAGCCTACTGCAGTGGTCTCCAAAGTGGGGTTTGTGCTGCTTCGGCAGTTAGGTGACTTTTTTTTTTTTTTTTTTTTTTTTGGCTTGGGGTGGCAGGAGGTGCGTGCTCAAAAAGGTTTTACTGATAGGAGTGTGCGATCAAAAAAGTTTGGATACCACTGAACTAGAGGACTCAGCTCCTTGCTTCTCATCAAAATTAATGGGGGTTTTGTAACTAAGTGTCTTGGACAGCTTTGAAAATCTTACCTGTAGTGTGTTTGTTTTTTTTTTTAAATGTGTCTTAAGGACCAGTTTGAGATTATGAAACAATTCTTGTGACTTTAGGTAAAGTTTAAATCAACATCTCCAGAGGTGAAAAAAAGACAATTGTAGTAAGCAACTTGCAAGATCTGTCCCACTTTCCTTATATTACAGATGAAGGTAGAGAGGTTAAAGTAAGCTAAAAAGGAACTTGACTCCTTTTCTAAGGAACCAATACTAAAGTCTGTATGCCCAAATCTCAGTAGAAATGGGGAACATCTAGTCCTGGGAATGGTTTAATTATTCATATTGATAATGCTTTTTGGTGAATAACAAACACCAACTTAAGCTTTCCATGATTAAAACATTTTGGTAGTTGTGGTTACAGCTGCAAAGAACTTACTATACTATTCCCTTAGGAAAGATTTTCTGGCATTATTGCAGTAATTGCAGCTTAATGCAAGTTTCACAATCTTACTGAGAGAGCATACATGGTATCACTAGACAAAAGGAACTAGAGTTTAAACATTGCTTATAGCACATGTAAAGCTATAGTTTAGCAGTGAACAACATTCTTTATGTTCAAGAAAGAAACTCAAGTCCTGTCTGTAATTTCAGAGAAGTAAATTTTTTTCAACCCATGTAAAATGTGCTTTGAAAACTTTTGTAAATGATTATTGTGCTGAAATTTTCTCATACTATTGTTACTATGGGCACCATCCTAAACATTAAATTGTCAGAAACCGAGTAGAAACTGGTGAGGGAATTTAAATAGGAACCCTGGACATTTTCAAACACAACTAGAATAGAAATGTGAAGTCGTAAAGACATTTTATTCTACCCCAGGGACTGTGCTTTCCAAGGAAGGACTTACTGGTTGGCTTTACAGTTTGTATTGAGACTTGTTGTAGAGAGGAGATCATAATCTCTGAAATGTGGCCATGAGGGCTTGAACCTGCAGTCCTTGTAAAGACAAAAATCCCACTGGACTCAATAGGAATTTTACTCTTATGGGACCTGTAGAATTGAGCCCTTAACATTTGGAATGCCTGACTTTTATGAAACTTTGAAAATGAGATGAACTTAATACAGTGGCATCTAGGTGAAAGTGGGGTGGATTGATTTAAATCAAAGCAATTTCAATCTGATAGTGAAATCATGATTTAAATCAAGTAGAAAGCCTCACTTTAATTCAGCAATTTAATCAACTTTTCCATTTGTACTTCAGTTATCTTCAAAAGAAAGGTGCACTTTCATTGGTTGATACAGCCATTAAAACATGTTGATTTACAACTGAATAGAGCCTTTACACTAGATTTGGAACATCATTTTGTTTCCTAGGAACATATGCTATAACTATATATATTTATTTATTTAAGCAATTACTTAGCTTAATATTTTCAGATTCTTATTCATTGTAAATTTTTAGTATGTAGGAAAATGGTGAATGATATATTGCTTATTTACTACTACATTGTGTCATGTTTATAAAGCTTGACTTCAAAAGTTGGAAGTGTTTCACATGATTTTTTTAATATAGAAAAGCAGCCTTTAACTCAGTTTTTGGTAGAGGCTCATGTTCAGTATATTTTTTATTTAATTTTTAAAGAGATTATAGTAAGTTTAGGCCTTGACACATTTTGTATTAAGTTCAGATTTAATTTTAAACAGGTTTACATTTAAAAAGAAAAACTCAATATAATTTAAATAACAAAATTAAAAAAAAAACCTGTTTTTTTTTAATTCATCCCCCAAATCATTGATTTTTATTCACCCAGGGGGGAAATAGTTTCATAGATTCCAAGGCCAGAAGGGACCATTGCGATTATCTATCCCGTATAATACAGGACATTGAACTTCCCCAGAATAATTCTTGGAGCAAATCTTTTAGAAACCTATCCAGTCTTTTTTTTTTAAAAAAAATCAGTTGTGGAGAATCCACCATGACCCTTGCTAAGTTGTTCTAATGGTTAATTACTCAATGTTAAAAATCGAACACCTTATTTCTAGTCTAAATTTGTGTAACTTGAACGTCCAGCCCACTATTAAATATTTTTGTTCCCTATGTAGATATTTATAGACTGTGATTAACTCACCTCTTAACCTTCTCTTTGTTAAGCTAAATAGATTGAGCTCCTTGAGTCTATAGCCTATAAGGCACATTTTCTAATTCTTTAATCATTCTGATGGCTCTTCTCAGAACCCTCTCCAAATTATCAACATCCTTCTTGAATTGAATTAAATATATTCTTGACTATCAGGCCAGTGGCCAGAATCAGGTATACTTTATAAATGTAAAATTTTATAAACTGTTTCTTTTATAAAGTAACTTCATATTTTTGTAATATTTATAAAATGGATTTTATGACAGGAAATGAAATACAGGTTAAGGGTCCAATGAATGGCCATAACAATATGGGTCACCCCTTGGGTGGTTTGTGATATGTATATGTTCACAAGCAAAAAAAAATTAAGGTTGAAAGTGAGTTTCAGTGGAGTCCAGCTAGCGCCTGAAAATAGTACTTCTTTTTTTTATAGCACTTACGCTCCTTTTAAAAACAAACTCAAGCCCCCCCAATGTTCGAATGACTGAGCAGTAAAAGGAACCAGGCAGCTAATCCTTCATTGCTCACCATTGCTGAATACCTACCCAACTTTAGCTTTACTCTGTTGCCTTGGCAATATGCTGTTGGATGTATGTTGTTGGTTTTATATATTGTATGTATTAAGGGTTTTGAAAGGGGTATCCAGGGTCCTTTAGGGTACACTAAATTGTAAAAATGTTTGTGTGAATTATCTTTTTGGCATTATAAAATGTCCTGATTGTATAGTGCGGGTTTACGTAAGTGTTCGTAGACTTTGTAAGGCACCAGTCCTGCAAAGACATAAGCACGTGTTTTTAATGTTGAACACACAAATAGTCGCATTGAAGTCGATGGGATTACTCACGCTGAGTAAAATGAAGCATGTACATAACTCTTGGAGGACTGTGACCTAAAATTATATTTTTCACTGCAGTGTACAGCACCAACATTATTGTCCTTAAGTGAGTTATAGTGTATGTGTTGGTGTCAGCGGCATGTTGGAAATTGATCCCTGGAATAGGAAAGAGAAGGTTATAATTCCTAGCAATTTATTTGGAAGTTTCTGTATATTTTTCAGGGGCACTTCTAAGGGTAGATGTGCCTTTTTCCTGTATATTTCAATGTGGGGTTTATGTTATAAAAGCTGTTTGTCATGTAATTCTTCACCAAGATAAAAGTACTTAGAACAACAACAGAAATCACACTAGAGCGTGCTACTCCTCAGCAAGGCCAATAAAACAAATTAGGAATTTTTAGGCCAACCCAGTTTGGAGATGAGTTGAAGGAAAGTAAGCTTTTCCTGCCATTGGCTTACTTCAAATATTTTTAAGGGTGAGGTTCTGTGGTGTCTCTTAGAGCCATGATGCAGAACTTGCAACTCTGGCAGAGTGTGAGGCTGAGGTGGGTTTAAGGTCAACTTTACACTTCCTAGACTCTGGGCTGCTGCAGAGGCTGGAATGACTTTCAGGGGGACAGATCTGAGAGTCGCTCTAATTTTCAGTGTACCCACCACAGGCTACTAACGTTCTCCTCCACAGCGTGTGCCACCTGAAAATCCCCACAGTTGGTGCAGGCTCTTCTCCCACCCCTAATATGCCCCCTCCTGTCCCCAACACCCCTCTTATGCCAGAGCTTGCTGGCGGTTCTCAGAAAGTAATTTATCGCTATCTTCCTCAGTTCATGCACCTGGGAAATTCTCCACCAGCCAGTTCCGGAGTGCCTGCAGAGCCCCTTTACCTGGTGTACAGGGACCAGAGCGGGAGTGAGGTTCACATCCCATAATTTCAAATTTTTTTCTGTTGATTTCTTCCCCTCTCCCTCCGCATTGTTCTTATGGGTATCTAAGAGAGCATCATATAAGTGAGAGTGACACAAAGTGAATGGTTATGCTAGATACCTACACTTCCCAGGTGGTTTTAGGCACTTCATTTTAAGCCCAGTGTGTCAATAATTTTATAAGGAAGAGACGTGTCTGACGGTAATAGATACCGTCTCACACTTTTTTCTGTTCATATCTTTGTTGGGGGGTAATAAACTTACAAGCAAGGGTGTGATGTACAAAGCAAACTAACTCCGAAGATAACTCTGATATTATTGCTTTACGTTTTCTTCATTGTTGGACATTCTGTGTATTGGCAAACACAGTACGATTCTAATACAGACTGACAGAGTTCCAGTGATAGACTGGGTCTGCTCCACCAGTTACAGCCAGAACAGACTCAACATTTTGAGAGTCCAACATCTAGCCAACTGCCCAAGCAATGAAACAAAATTTTGTGCACAGTCGAAAATTGCAGTTAAATCTAATAGTAGCAAGGTCAGGCCCCTTACGTTGTGTTAAAAAGATTTTTTTTTTTCACATCTGCCAAGAGTGCAGTTTGGTATAACACATGCTTGTATCCTGGCTGAAGTTTATTAATACAGCAGTCATCCCTGTTTGCTGCCATGTTACTCTATTGTTATGATTACCCTACAATACTTCCAAACATTTCTTCAATCTAAAACGTTCCACACCTTGATTTGCTGTGAATGGTGAAAGGAGATTAGACAGCCTGTTATCCCAAATGGACAGACCTTCAAGTTCTTTAACAGGTGGTCTCAGTATGGCTTTATCCATTTTTAGTGACTCATGTACAACTGAGATTATGGGGAGGAATTGAGATCTAAAGAGTATGTGTGTAATGGAGAAGCTTGGCAAGGAATGCAAAGGGGACCTCAAACTCCCCACCCCTCACAGGGAAGAAATTATTATGAGGGATATGTTTGCAACCTTAAATTTAAGATGATTAGCATTGCTATTATGTCCTGTGTGAAGGGGAATATGAACCCTTAAAATTGTAAGACAAAGACCAAGACGTTATTTTTCATTTAAAACTTTCAAAAGTATTCCTGAAACGAGAGATCTATAGTGGTCTTTAGGAAGCAAAAGCCTCTGAGGGAAAACAGTTGTGAGGTTACAAGCTGTAACCAAGTCATGGCATAAGGACAGCTAATAAGGGTTTTATGCAAAAAGGTTGTGTATTCCAGAGAGTGAATAATGAAGATACAGCCATGACTTTATCTAGCTGTGTCAGGACAATGAAATAATTCTGTGAAATGATAAAAGGTTGGAGTGGGTGGGGAAAGGAATACTTGGATTATATAACTTAATAAAGTGTTTAGGTAATGGGGGAACAGGAGGGAAATCAGGTTTTATTTGGACTTCGTAGATATGAAATTAAATCTTTTTTTGTAAATGACACATTCAGATGAAAGGTGTCACCAGCTGTTCAGTTAATTTCCTCTGAAGCATCTGGCATTGGCCACTGTCGGCAGACAGGCTATTGGGCTAGATGGACCATTGGTCTGACCCAGTATGGTCGTTCTTATGTTCACTGTTTTGGGGCTATATTCTCTATGGTTCCATGCACTTCCTCTGAAGAAATGGCACTCCTTAAGGATACTACAGTCTTGACCTGCTATCAGAGACCAGACTACTCTCAACAGGGATGTGGTACAGGTAATCCTGTCTGTCTGTACTTTAAACCTTAGAGCCAGCTTTTGCTGTCTGACTTGTTATATCCTGTTAAAGCATATAGAATCATAGAATATCAGGGTTGGAAGGAACCTCAGAAGGTCATCTAGTCCAACCCCCTGCTCAAAGCAGGACCAATCCCCAGACAGATTTTTTTCCCCAGATCCCTAAATGGCCCCCTCAAGGGTTGAACTCACAACCCTGGGTTTAGCAGGCCAATGCTCGAACCACTGAGCTCTATGCCTCCCCCATGCTTAAGCTACCTTTTTTCCCTCTTATTGTGAATGCATTTTTCTTTTCTGTAATATAAACTGGTCTGGGTTTTGGCTAAGATTTGGGAAAGGTTCCATGCTGGCGATCTTGAAGGAAGTGGAACTTTTGAGGTTGAAGAAAAGTAACTATGTACAGGGTCAAGTGCATGGAGAAGGCTGTGGTCTGATTCCAGAATAAGGAAAGAGAAGGGCTAGTGGGTTCCATGTGGGAACACACAGGATAAAATGACCTGAGAGTACAAGACATTACATAAAGTTGTTTTTGTGCTCACATGTGAGTATTTTAAACCAGTTTTCAGGTCATATTAGTCCATATTAGGGACTAATCATTCTGCTTATATTTTAAATGAAAAATTATCTTGTTTTTGAAAAACAAGTGACTGTGTAAGCAAGGGAATCTTTGATTAGTTACAGGGTTTCTAGTGTGTTCTCTAAAACCGTATGGATTATATACATGTGAGCAGGGCTTTGGAGCGGAGCCCGGAGCTGGAGTGCGGAGCAGCTCCAGCGCGCTGGAGTGCGCTGGAGCTGCTGGTTTTTGCCTGGAGCTGGAGAGGAGCCGGAGCACAGCTCCAAAGCCCTGAATGTGAGTGTTGTGAATATTGTATTTGAAATTAGTTTCTCCTATGTTATTTCAAATTTGGTATGTTTTCCTCCCAACCAGAAGCGGCTAGAGAAGAGGTCTGGAATCTTGATAACTCCTGAATGAAACTGTTCTGCTCGCTCTCTTTAGCAGAGGACGCAGCAACCTGTATCTGAAAATGAGAAAAACAGATACTGTAACACTTGTATAACCTCTAGATTTTGTTTGGGGGGGGGGGGGTTAGGGAGTTTTGTATAATGCAGCCAACATGACGGAGAACTGAAGTTGTGATAGAAAACTTAAAAGCAAAAAAAGGCCAGTGTATCATGAAACAAACATCTGCTCCTCCCCTAATTAAATCAAAGGGTTCACAGTTGTGAAAAGTATTTATGTATGGGAGGATTGAGAGATTATCTGGGTATTTGTCTCATGCTTAATGCTTCTGTACACTGTGTGTACTAAATCATTACAAAACAGCATAGCTACAGTATGTTATGATTCACGGCATGTTTTCCAGTAGAGAGAGAGTTGCAGAGGTGCAGTCCAGTTAGCCTAAATAGTCAGGTTTATTGGTTTGTGGGGCTGAAGGAGGAATGCGCTGTGCTCCTGGCCTCCAGCTATTCACAGTTCTACCTCTTCTCCACCCTCTGAATTCCCTACCTTCCCTAGGCCATCACACATGGCCTAGCTCGCTGCACCTCACTTAGTATTTCACCTACCACATGCTCCCCTAGCTCGCCCTCCATGTTTCTTTAAATACCCTTGTTTTCTCCCTGAACTTTTTGTAAAGCTGTGGCTGCTCTCCTCTGCACCATCCCCTCCACCCCATCATGGATTTTTGAATACTCTCCTGCCTAGCTCCTGCCCATATTTCTCTCTTCTGCCACCTCTTCCTGTCTTTTCCCAGCCTCCCCCCATTTACTCACCCCTTTGCATTTGTCAGGCAGCTTCCTCTGTGCTGCTTGGGTACCAGCAAGGGGAGCATTACGAGCACTTCAGAGCAGGTCTGCCTGCTCTTAGTTCTGTGGCTCCCAGCGGCCAGGAATGGAGCATGCTTTGTTGCTTTGTGAGGATGGCATTTGGGCTGTCCATTTGGCATGTAGGAGCTGTGAGGGGTTGGAGCATGCTCAGTGCAGGTGGAATCTTTGGAGAATTTAGCTGCCAACTAACAAGTCTCTACTGGGCATGTGCGCATGAGATTTTTCAGAGGTTTATAACTTTGGCCAAATTTGAATTGTATTTCATGGGGATAGCCCAAGGAATATCCCTGACACCAGGGCAGCCTCTTCCCCAAACCAAATTTAAATTCCCTCCTACAGAGTGTGAAAGTGCTAGAGCTTCTCAGCAAAACAGTTGTAAGAATGATTTTAACATGAGCAAAACAACATCTATTTCCCTAAGCTCATTCTTGGAAACAGCAGAGCCATTTAGCTGAAACTTTATTTAAAAAAAAAAAAGTCAGCCTGAGCAGATGCAGCGTGAAATACTTCAGCCTGAGCAGTTAAAGATTGGCAAAACTATAAGCAACTGAAAACCATCCCACAATGGAAAGTGTGAGGCCACCTTACCTAATGGCACCGTTACCTGTGCTGACAATAATCTATTATGGACGTGCTGTTTACAGATCCGTGATTGTTCCCTCTGTAGTTTTGCTGCACAGAACCTAATGTTTCATAGGAATGAGTTATTGCTGTAAAACTTTTTCTGTCTGTAGATATATTTAGATTTTTCAGAAGTATAGGATAAAACTTCCTGCCTGGCAAGCCATTCAAAATGCCCTACTTAAAATTAGAAAAATTTATTCATCGCAAACTTCAAAGTGGAATACTCTGTAAACTCAAAATTCAGGCATACAGTAGGTTGCTTTTCGCATTTAAAATTCATATAATAAATATAAATTAACAGTCTTTGGCTGATTAGATTGGATTTCCTCCAGCTTCATAGCAATTAAATTATTAAGCAGTTAGTACTTTAAATTTGAAGTGCGGAGTGCTTAACTGAGTTCCGGATCTGTGGGGTAGATTTGTGTATCTGTCCACTTATATGGTCTCCATTACCATAGTGTCGGAGCACCTCCCAACTACTTAAAATTTGCAGGGCTTTGGAGCTGTGCTCCGTCTCCGCTCCAGCTCCAGGCAAAAACCTGCAGCTCCACTGCTCCGGAGTTGCTCCGCACTCCAGCTCCGGGTTCCACTCCAAAGCCCTGAAAATTAGGAACAAGATTTTCTTCCTTCCCAGCTGTAGGAGCAGAAGCTTGATTAGTTTTATAGGGTGTCTGTGAGAGTGGCTATGTTTGGGTGTCTGAAGAACTTACTGAGGGAAAGCAAGTTAGAAGTGAATTTTCTCATATGTGGTCAGTTCACTTGTCATGAACTGGAATGGGCTATTGTGCTGACTGGCTATTCAGGACCATAGAGGCAGCCAGTTGGCCATAATCCTTGGTGCCAGAAGAAACTCCCCATATGTAAGTCTGGTGACTGATTCACAGCTCCACCAAGCTGCTCTGTTTCCATAGTAGCAGCCTCTTGTGAGCTCCATATTCTTCAGCAGATCCTTGGACTGCTCCTCACCCTTAGCCTCTTCATGGAGGGTCTCTCCAAAGACTCAGCACCAGTCCTTAGAACTGAGCCTGCAGTACTCTCCTGTGAGTTCCAGAAGTAGAATTGTCATGGGCTATTCTGTAGTATAGCTTAAAATTTGACAGCTCTTAAAGCGTGTCAGATTTTCATGTAATTCATGGCATTTGCTTTAATATCATCTGTACATATAGAGCCACAGTGATCATCCTTTCACTTTAAAGGGCAATTGTTTCATTATCCGCTATTTTTTTAAACCTAGAAAATAGCACCCGGTACCCTGTGAAATGTTGCAGGCATGAATTATTAAATATGTAATACTTCGATCAGCACCTTCTTGTTGCAGTAGTTGTTTGTCACATTTCCTCCCAGTGAACTCTTTCCAGAGTGGATAGTGTCACATGCCATCCCTTTGAGAGAACAGCTTGTGTTTTTGCTCATTCGTCCAGCTGCAATTCAGTGTATCCTGTGGTTTAATGCATTCCCAAAGACGAGAGAGAGAGAAATCCAAGAGATATCTAGGCATTCCAATAGGGCATCCTTGGCTGTCTCAGGTTCATAGCCAAAGACCTAGCAAGGTCTTCCTCATTTTGGAGACATTCCTGTTTGTGTAACTCTAGTCTCTCATTGGGAGAGAGAACCATGGACCTGCCCTTTGAGATGAGGGTTTCAGAGTTGCAGACAGTAATGGTTAACTCATCTTATACCTTCTTTTTCCCCCTTCTGAAGACAAGGTGCTTTTTGGCAACATCCCAGTTTTTTTGACCAGTATTAATTTGGCCTTGCATCTCAGACGGCTCCCTACTCTGTTTCTTTGTCTATAGCTATCCTGGGGAACTCAAGTTATATGCCTTGTATGTGAAAAGAGCTCTTAGGTACTAGTTAGGCTAAAGTAGACCATTTTGCTGACTGTTTATTTAGCAGAGTTCTTCAGCTCGCAAGGACCTCATTATTAACTACTCTTCTACAGTGGAGACTTCAGGAATCAGATAATGGGGTTACTTATCCCCCAGCCACACTGACGCTTCCGACTCCCTACTACTTTGGAGCCCAGTTGCATATTGGGCTTCTGAAGATAATGATCTGAAGGATAGTTAGACGCAGGGTGAATTATTTATCCCTTCAGCCAGTGAAATGTATGGCTCTGAGCACACTTAGGTGAGCCTGAACTGCCAACCGTTGCTTCAAATTTTTTTCCAATGCTGCATGGCTAAGAATGCAACTCCAACGCTGCTGTTATGTGGAGGGAATGCGTTTGGGAAGCAGGACTTACTTAGGATAGGTAACTCCTTATTAGCAGATTAAAAAGTTAGATTCTGCTTTCATTAGCCACAGGCCAGGCTAACTCTGAATTCACTGCATACGCACAAGTGGGGGGAGGACTGATGGGAGGATGGGAAGAGTTTTATATAGCTGTTTTTGAATGTCTTTAATGGGGACGTGGTTCCTATTTTTGTTTTGTGTATTTGTACATGCACCTCGCTGTTCAGATTGACTCATTTATTAAATTTGAAATAAATACACTTTGGTTAAAAAGTAAGGGCACACATCTTTACAGGTTCAACAGAACTTCCTAGTCTATACATTGCATGTCTAACACAGGCTAGTTTCATATTGATATTCGTGTTTGCACACACAGCTACAAGACCAAAAACAAACAACAACAAAAGATAAGAGCAGGAACAAGACTGCAGATGTGTTTTTTAAATATTCATTTATCTGGCTGAGAGTTTTCAAAGGGTTAAGTTAGCAAGTTAATGGAAATACTTTTTTTTAGCTTTGTTGCCTGGGATCTGATAAATGTGAATGGACAATATACTCTGAGAGCTTAAGCATTAAGGCACTGGCTGTGTTTCATAAGATTTATTATTTGTAGTGTTACGTTCTACCAGTTGTTTTTAAACACTGTCCTAAATTAAGGTGACTGCTTGGGATTGTAATGCACATGTTGCATCAGGCAAAGGGAATGTTAATAGATTTTCCAAAATGTTAATGGCAAAACTTCTCTCCTTTCCTCGGTAACTTTCATTTAATTTCCCAGACGCTAGAGCAGTGGTGTCAAACCTCTTCAGCCTGAGGGCCAAACACATTATTTCAGAAAGGTCAAGGAGCCGCAGTCAATACTTTGTGGCATGTTTTCTTCCCTGTTCTGCTCCGACTGCACTATTCGTGCCCCCACAAGTTCCCCTGCTGGGATTATCTCCATATGTGGGAAGTCTTCAGTGACAGTGACTGTAAAGCTGGTATAGTCAGTTCCTGCATTTCCCTTGGTTGGAGCACGATACACTCTAGCTACCTGTACATAGCTGGTGGACATCCCTTAGTAGACCATTGAGTTGGCATGACTTAAAGCAGCCCTACTTTGGGCTGGAACAGAGAATTGGGAACCGGTAACTGGCTATTGGTTCTTAGTTTCTCCTCTTCTGGGCTGCCCTGGGTGGTTGTGTGGGGTAAGGGAGCCATCCTTTGCTAGGTGCACTCCCTTGGGCTGGGGCTCAGGCAGAGGCAGCCGAGCTGTTAGCAGAATTCTCACAGCCAGAGCTACTTTCTCCTTCCCCTTGTGATGTAGCAGCCAGCCAGCAGGTGAGCTGTTGAGTAGCTGTGGCAAAGAAGGGAAACCAGCTGCTCAGCGTGCTCCTGGTCTAGTGGTGGGAGGCATTTGGGGTGGTACCCCTAACTGCATCTCCATAGTGTTTTAAATCAGCTCTCACTCAAACTTAAAAATGGAATGACTCAAGGGACATGTTTCCAATTATAGTCAAATGTTATAGTTTCTTTGTAACACAGTCCCCCTCCAAGAGCACAACTGTCCCAGATCCACAAGATCTGGGCTGTGCCTGGGAACCAGTCCCTTAGGAGTGATCCCTTTATTGTGCGGGACCCCAAGGAACCACACAATTCCGCAATGGCAGGCCCATAGCCACCCTGACCCCAAAACTGGGCATTTGGGCACAAGCTGTCCCTGTTTCTCTCCCTGCAGCCTGTCCAGCCGATCCAGACTCCTGCATGAGACTTTTTCTGCCCCTTCAGGGCACAATGCTCACAGTAAGTGTTTGCAGCAACATTGCAGCCTTCTCAAAACAAGGTAATAATTTATTAGTCACCTGGCGTACAGAACCTGACCGTGCCGAGGCTAGCGTAGAGAAGCAAAGGCTAAGCCAGAGGTCAGACTGGCTATGAGCCATGCTGCTGTAGCAACCGTCTTTGATTCCTGTCTGTCTCCCTTTCTTTGTTTTAGTCCCATGTGAGAGCTTCCCTGTTCCTCTGAGAGCTCCATTCTTAACACAGCCACATCACCTGACACCTTTCCCCTTTGTTCTCCAGCTCAGGACTTGCTCTGCTTCTCTGCAGAGAGGTGGAGGGAAATCTTTCTCTTGGCTGTTGTTTGCTAAGTGTGAATGTCTTGGTCTTTGGGGTTTCCATTGTCTCTTCCGGATCCTCCATTCAGACATGTCAACTTTATTCAGCTTGGCTGGAAACGAGTTATTAACAGTCTGCTATGTGAGTCAGAGACCTCATCTCTTCCTGATACACACCAGGTATGTCTACACGCTGCTATAGTGTGTTAAGTGTAGATGCTACCCGTGCCGACAGGGGGTTCTCCCATCAGTGTAGGTAATCCACCTCCCTGAGAGGCAATTGCTAGGTCAGTGGAAGAATTTTTCTGTCGACCTAGCACCATCTACACTGGGGTTTAGGTCAGTATAGCTACGTCTCTCAGGGGTGTTGATTTTTCAAGCTATATGGATGTAATTTCCTTGTGGAGAGCAGCCCTCAGTACATAGTAATGCAAAGCCCCGAAGGAAACAAAGGCATGCATAGGAATCCTAAAAATACAAACATTCCCACATTCATCACAACAATTTAGAGCTGTGAGGGCCACATGTTGGACATCACTGGACGAGTGGCCTGTATTAATGGGGGTGAAGAAGGGGCTGTTAGAAGAAAACCCTACTATGTGGTTTCTTTACTCAGCTAAGGTTCCTTCTTAACCACCTCTCAGCGCTTATTTAAAAATTGCAAAAATAAATGTCTATAAAATGTTAGTTTGTTACCTAATAGTTTTCTCCTGAGTTGAAAATAGCCTGTATCTGTTGCAGTGAAACTGAGTGTTATGTAAAAACAAAACAAAAAGACTAAGATTGAGGAAGAAGAGCCTGAAAATGGCATGTGTCGATTGCGGGGAGAACGCAAGGTAAACTGTAAACAGATATGACGTGGTGCAGTTAATATTGTTTCATCTGTGCTTTCTAACCGAAGCTGATGCCTTATGGAAAACTGAGAAATACTATATATTTTTTTGTCTCCTTTTGCATAAGTACACTTGGTAATAAACAAGATTTCTGTTTCTCTAACTGGTGTGCTCCTGCTGCTTATTCCTCACCTGAAGTCCTAGGCATTTTCTGCTCTGATCCTTTCTCATCACAGCAATGATCTTTCATGTCCGGAATCACTTACATGCAGAATAAGCAGGCGCATGAGAGTTCTTAAATGATTGTCTTGTTTGCATTTGTGTGCATGAAGTTTGATGGGTTGGTTTTTTAAAAACGGACACTAAAAAAGATCAGACATAGAAGTGTGAACAGTGTTCCTCCAAGTGTCTCCATAGGTTATCTGTTGGAAAACAAGAATTGTTATCCAAATCCTGGGCCAGTGCTTACATGGCAGTAAGGGACCCAATAGCTTTGCGGCTATGGGCCTTAGGGCTTGTCTAAGCAGGGAAGCGATACCAGCACGAGATAGTGTGAATTAAAATGATGTCGTTACACCAGTTAATTCCCCTGCAGACACTGTTATTCCAGTATGGTGATGCCTGCCTTTGAGGGTTTTTTTTTTTTTTTTGTTGCTTTGGAAGCGGTTTCTGCTAAGTCAAAAAAGCCGCTCTTATCCTGGAGTCAGAGTGCCCATACGATTGCATTATATTAGTATAACTGGAAAAATCTCCTGTGTAGATGAGCGCTTAGAGTAGAAGTGCTTAATACCAGCTTCAGAAAGTTGCACAGGTAAACATTTTGCAGAAAATAGAATATCTTGTATGTGTTGGTGGGTGATCAGATGAATGTCCAATTTCTGAATATTGTAAGTAGGGACAATACTTTCATGAGTCTGGGTTTTTTGTTTTTTGTGTTTTTGATGCTGGGATGCTAGTTTCTTGGGGAATAGGTTACTTTTTTCTCCCCTCCCCCCACCACCACCAATGGATGCACTCTGTGATTTAGAGTACTGAAGTGTGTCATGATATGACTAGTACTGCTCCTGTGTGATGATGGTGAAAGTTATTCGGTGGCTAGCAAGTGTTAAATTTATGTTGAGAGTTTATCTCTGCCTGCTTGCGTGGCTAATTATGACTTGACACTTCTGATTTAGTGATTTGGCAGCACCACAGAAAGTCCTTTCTGAAAACCTCAGATTGATTTCACTCTCAGCCACCTAACCATGATACTAATTTCTTGAATTGCTGAGCTTTTATCATTTGAAGCCTATATAAAGGCTCTTAACACATCCTTTAGGGGAGAACGTTAGAATATACATCCCTCTGTTCCTTCTCCCATTAACTTTTTACTATTCCATTAATGCCCCCTTTTTAAAGTGGTTCTAGAACTCAAATGGTATTTTTGGTTTTTCTTTCCCTAACCTCCACCCCCTTTCTCCCACTCCACTTTCTTTTAATGTGGTTGTTATGTAGTTGGTTAAAAACTTAGTTACATGAGGGTATCTGAACTACATGTTTTAACACTGGGCTGAAAAGTTGATTTTTCTTTAGCATTGAGAAACTACATTGGTTTAGTTGTAACTTCTTCTGGGGAAGACAACTGCCTAGGCCAGTTGGGCTCATGTAAGTTGGTTTTTATTCTCCTTTACATCCTCCTTTGAGTTGTTTTCCCAGTTCCAGAATGTTCCCATCAAATATCATGAGGACTTTGCTAAATGAAATTCAGCAGCTAACAAAATGAATAAAATTGTGCCTGATAAAACCTTCACAAGGAGGGTTGATTGGTACTAGTCTGTCACTACTAGAACATGAAAACAAAATATATATCTGAGCAAGCAAATACTAGTTTGGCTCAAAAATAATTTTTCCAGCAAGACCGGAGCCAGACACTTACTTAGATGATTGTTCCCCCTCCCCCATTTTATTACTGCCTTACTAATCCTTTGAATATTTTGAGATTGGAAGCTGTGTATATTCCCTTGTGATTCCTTTTAGTTTTTTTAGCCAAGTTTGTGAAATATTCGGTTAAAAAAGTGTTGTCATGCTTGTTTAGAGTCTGAGCGTATATTTCCAGTTAATATATCCTATGTCAGTGTGATGCTCTAACCAAGGCACCGAGAGCACTCTCTGCCTCAGCGCGGGAGAGCTGTGCTGGAGGTTAGACTGTGTCAGGTCCCTGCCACACCAGCAATCTCCAGTTCCAGAGTTCCCCAGAGACTTCTCTGTGCAGCATCCACTCCCTCTCACTGGACACTTTCTGAAATTAAGTTTGCTGCCTGCAAAGAGGCAGTGTATGCACTAGCCTGGCTCCCTGAGGCTACACACTCTACATTAAAACACAGCACTGAGATGATTTATAGTAAAACCAAGAGTATGTTTATTAATAAAGAACATAGATTTAACTGATACTAAGCAGAGATAACAGAAAATCATTAAAAGCAAAACAAAACATGCTTTCTAAAACTTAATTCTAGCAAGTTGTCTTTGCCTAAAATAGCTTCTCACTTACATCAAGCTACCAGCATTTCCAGCCCTCTAGGAGGAAAGAGGATCCAATGTTTACAGACTCAAAGGTTGCTGTTCCCTTTGTCCCCTACATGATGGATAACGAATGTCTTTTTGCTCCCCTTATATTTCCCAGAGACCGTTGTCTTTGCCTCAGGAGCCAAGAAAACCACCTGGGGATTCATACTGCCTGGCGAGCTTACCAAGCTGTTTCCTCCACTGCTTGATTGCTTGGGTTACCTCATATGTAAATGTACTTTCATTGTGTATGGCTTACAAAGCTTGCCCCAGATAAGTAAATTCACAGTCCTTTGTCTAAGGCAGGCTTCTCTAGCCTCTGCCTCCCAAACATATTTTAAGAACATATTTCCAGCACACAACTCTTTATACACATCCCGTACTGCATCACTCAGTGATGTTCATGACCAGTGTCTCACCAGTTTTTGTACTATCTTACTCAGTGCACTTTTATAGTACAATAATATTGTATACAATCAGTTAATTCAGTTGCTTATTCTTTGGGGTTCAGATCACCTGTTCTCTGTCCTGGGGTGTCTGGACCCAGATTGTGACAATCAGCATAGATCTGTTTTCCAACATGGCATGGACCAAATTCTGTTAAAAGCTGATCATTTCTCTCACTAATGTGTTTCAGAATTGCGGTTTTATGTTCACTTTAAATTCTGTTTCTTAAAATGAGTAACAAAGCTGTCAACTATATATATTTATTTATTTTAAATGTAAAAGTTATGTATTAGCACACTTTTAGCAGCCAATGCTCCTCCCCCCCCCCCATTGGATCTAATTTTTCTGTTAAAATGCTTGATAAAAGGAAGAAGTTAAAATTCTGTAACTAAGAGGAATAGTTCTTTAGTTTGTGCAATAATAAAATATTCCCAGATATAAATAAATATCCCTCCCCAAACCCCTACAATGTACTTTAACTTCTAGGTTGACAAAAATGAGATTTTTCTTTTATTGGACGTTTCAGTACTATTTGACCAAGAAACCTAAAAGCCTAAAACTGTTGTCTCGATGGAATAAAAGAGAAAGTTGTAGAGGTGTCCTGCAACAGGCAGAGAAACTAATTAAATGTGGTTCTACTCAGCAAAGTGACTGACTGGGGAAAATGGCACCATAATCAGTAGATCAGGGGTCGGCAACCTTTCAGAAGCGTGCCGAGTCTTCATTTATTCACTCTAATTTAAGGTTTCGCGTGCCAGTAATACATTTTAACGTTTTTTAGAAAGTCTCTTTCTATAAGTCTATAATATATAACTAAACTATTGTATGTAAAGTAAATAAGGCTTTTAAAACGTTTAAGAAGCTTCATTTAAAATTAAATTAAAATGCAGAGCCCCCCGGACCGGTGGCCAGGACCCGGGCAGTGTGAGTGCCACTGAAAATCAGCTCGCGTGCCGCCTTCGGCACACATGCCATAGGTTGCCTACCCCTGCAGTAGATGGTCACTCTGTGTGCATTGAGTTCCTTGTGATCACTTTAGTGATGCTATGTTTTTGCTGCTCCAAACTACCGATAAGCTTGTAGAAACAACACAGCTATGGGAGAGTGAGTTGGTTTTTGTTTTGTCTCACACAACACCCACAGAACAGCTAACAAACTGCAGAGCCAATTCTGCCCCCGATACACCTTGATTCTGCTCCCAGAAAACAGGGCTGCACAGGTGTATCAGGAAACAAAATTGGGCCTGTGCTATCTTTTACTAGTATCTAATGGCTGAGCCAGAAAGATCCCAACTTGATTTTGAGATTCCATTTCAATTTGCAGGACTCATCAGTAAGTAAAATGTTTGTTTTTTCTTGTAAGCAAAGTACATTTGGATTGGGAATCTTTAAAATACTAAAAATTATAATCCCATGATGCTGTTTTCACAGGGTGTCAGATTTGAACCACATTTTTAGAATTTAGGAGGAGAGTGCTCTTTGAGCATTTGAAGATTTTTCTTCATTGCTTACACGTTTGGGTGGTTCAGAATAATAGGAATTTTTTTATATTATATTTTGAGTTTTAAAACAGGCTGCTGCCAACCATGTTTTTGGGAAACCAGTTTCTCTTTTAAAACAGTGCCATTGTCATATGGTGTAATGCATGATTTACAGGACGGGAGAACCTCTGATTATCGCTCACAACTAGGGTACCTCTCTCCCAAACTGGCAGCTGCACTTCCGAGAGAGTAGAGCGCTGCAGGCATGGGATATCTAGGCAGGTGGCTCAGGTCCTTCTGGGGTCTTGGAAGCCATCTGTCAGAAGGCCCTGAAATTTCAAATGAGGGAAGTTTGTGGTGCATTCAGGCCCCAGTCAACTCCTGTTTTTTATTCTTCCCCTTCCACGCACATGGAGAAACTGCTTGCCTGCCTCCTGATGTAAAGGCCAGCTCCATCCACATACATTTGGCAGCTATTTTAGCCTGTCATGAACTAATTCAAAGGAGACCAGTGCGCGGTGATATGGGAGGTGAGGCTCTCAAAATAAGCCAATTAGAGGCTTAGAAGATCCTTGTTGTCAGGTTGAGGCAGTGTTTGACATTTGAAACCTCATGTTAAACAGCCCCCAGTGTTAGGGGAGAATGAGGTCACCCTGACAAAGCTGATGAAAGTTTCTTTCGAGCCATTCAGTTCCTGTGAGCTTAATTATCTTGCATGGAAGGTTGCTTTCTTGCTGGGAGTCCTTTCAGCTCACAGCAGGAGTGAGCTTCAGGTTGTCGTGACCGATCCAGTTTACACCAGGTTTAAGGTGGTGTTGTGGAATCATTGAACAGTCCTCCCCACAGTGGTCTGAGAGTTCCACTCCATTGAGTTTGTCCTCCTGCCAACATTTGTCATGCCTTCTGTTCCCCTCCCCATGAGGCCCTTCGCCATGTGCTCAGTGTCAAAAGGTCTGTGGGGCTCAGAGTTTCATTTGAGGCAGACTAAAGCCCTTAGGAAGTCCACTCAACTTCTTGCTGTTTTTCACACCAATCAGTGTGGGCAGTGCTGTTATAGTGTCTGACTTCTTGTTATAGCTTGGCCGGCCAGAAGCTAGAAGACTATAAGAACGTAAAAATGGCCATACTGGGTCAGATCAATGGCCTGTGTAGCTTAATAGCCTGTTTTCTGACCGTGTTCAGAGCCAGATGTTTCAGAGGGAACGAACAGAACATGCCAGTTATCCAGTGAGCCATCCCCTGTCGTCCAGTCCCAGCTTCTGGCAATCAGAAGTTTAAGGAGCCTCAGAACATGGGGTTGATCCCTGATCATCTTGGCTAATAGCCATTGATGGACCTATCATCCATGAACTTACCTGATTCTTTGTTGAACCCAGTTATACTTTTGGCCTTCACAATATCCCCTGGCAGTGAATTCCACAGGTTAACTGCATTTCTTTAAGAAGTGCTTCTTTGTTTGTTTTAAACCCTGCTGCTTTTTTCATTGGGTGACCCCTGGTTCTTGTGGGAAGGGTTAAATATACTTCCTTATTCACAGTCTCTAAACCATTCATGATTTTATAGACGTTTATCATTTTCCCCCCTTAGTCGTCTCTTTTCCAAGCGCATCAGTCCCAGCCTTTTTACTCTCTCCTTGGATGGCAGCTGTTCCTTAACCCCAATCATTTGTATTGACCTTCTCTGTACTTTTCTCATTTCTAATGTCTCTTTTTTGAGATGGGGTGACCAGAAGTGCATACAGTATTCAAGGTGTGGGGGTACCATGGATTTATACCAGTGATATTCAGACCTCAGTGGTTCAGAAGCCAAATTTGTGATCAGCATTATCCAAAAGAGCCACAGCAGTATGAATTCATTGTTTTATTTACTATAGTACTATATAGTCCTATTTAAACAGTCTGAGGGGAAATATTTAGTGTGTGTTTTTTTTTCTCACAGCAAAATGACTGACAAAGTATTTTATCAACTACAGTTGGTTAATAACATAGTAAAAGCCTCCTGATTAGTTAATAACTTAGATGGGTTAATAATTAAATCACACAGTGTTTTAATATTGTGCTGCAAAGAGCCGCAGGAGACACATTAAAGAGCATCTTATGGCTTGTGAGTCTCAGTATCACTATATATACAGTGGTATTATGATCTCTTCCGTCTTAGTCCCTATCCCTTTCCTAATGATTCCTCACGTTCTGTTAGCGTCTTTGACTGCCGCTGCACACAGAGCAGATGTTTTCAGAGAACGATCCATAATGACTCCAAGATCTTTCTTGAGTGGTAACCGCTAATAAAGACCCCAATCATTTGTATGCATAGTTGGAATTATGCATTACTCTGCCTTTATCAACACTGAATTTCATCTGCCATTTTGTTGCCCAGTCACCCAGTTTTGTGAGATCCCTTTGTAACTCTTATTTTGTGAGCTTTACCTTCTGTTCAACGAAAGGAACTGTCTGAAATGTTTAGAGGGCAGTAGTTTTACCTTTGTGGGTGGCATGCAAAGGTTAGTATGAGTCTTACCACTGCCCTCAGATCAAAATTATAAGAGCTACGGCAGATCCACCTGTGTCAAACTAGAAAGCTAAGACCAAAGAGTGAGAACTCTGATTGCCTGGTATCTTCAGAGAAGCAGAATTGCAGGTAAATAATTTTCTCTTGCTGTCTTATGCAGCTTCCAGTGATTGTATTCTTAGGTGTTTCATTGTTAAACTGCATTCACAAAAATTTAGTCCACAAACTTTTGACAGAATAAGTTTAATAGATTTTTTTTTTCCCCTATTGTACTTTAATTTCAACAGGTGACTTTTGGAAATGTCAAAGTACTCTTTATTTTTGTTCTAATGCAGCTTCCAGGTGGGAGTCTCCCTCAGTACGTGAAGACATGCAGCCGGAAATATGGATTGCACAGGAACTGCGGCGTATTGGAGATGAGTTTAATGCTTCCTATTGCCCAAGAAGGGTAATTTGTTTTATTTTATTTTTTAATTTTCTGTTTCCTTACATGCAAACTTTTGAAAGGGAAAGGTTTATAATAATTTCTGGAAATATGCCTTGTTGCAAATGTTTCATGTTCCCAAATGTACAGAGGTGTGCATAACATAAACGTTGGTGTATATGTGGGTAATACTTACCTTACGGAAGCACTAGTCATGACTCCATAGTGAAGGTTATTTTGAATTTTTCACTTAAAACTGGGATTCAGCCTCTTCTCTGTGATATATACAGTGTATCCATCTTCCCTTAATTTAAAGTACCCAGAGCCATCAAAATGCTTTCAAACATGTTTAAGTGCTTTGCTGGATCAAGACCATAATCTGTGAGTAAAAATTTTGTGAGGGGGAGGGGGACGTTTAGTTTTTTCAGGTAGACCTGCAAATTTAGTTTGAGTTAAAACTCATTAAAACTACTGGGCCTTTTAAGACACTTGCTCTGGTGACTCTTGCTTTTCTTTTACTTATTTATCTAAAACACCACTGCTCCCACCACCCCCAAACTATGCACATACCCACAGGCTGAGAATCTCTCAGACAGAGGCTCCAAGGTCGCCCCAAACGCTGCTCCTCATTCCCCAGGCACATTCTTGCTCCTCCTCTGCTGTTATGAGGGGTGGGCAGCCATATGTGGGATGCCTGTGGGGCAGACAGCTAGGGTGTGGGGACATGGGGGGTGAGTGGAGATGTAGGAACTGGGATGGAAAGTTCTGGGTCAGTCGGTTACCTCAGTGCTGCGGTGGCAGTCCTTGGACTTTCGCCACTGCTCCCTTGGCACTCCAGCACAGCCCTGCTCTGACCTAGGTACCCTCTACAGACATGTGCTTCCCTGCACACAACTCTGCTCCTCTCCTGCAGTGTGTTTGAAACTTTTCTTATCTTATTTTTCAGTCTTAAAATATACTGGTACCATTTTTAAAATAGCACATACAATTGTAATGCTGTAAAATTCTGTCTTTATGACTGAGGCAAAGTGGATAGAATTGAAATTACAAATCAATCCTAAAACTAAGCTAACAATTGGTTTTTAGAAGGAATTAAGTCAGTGATGGACTTGGCTTTACAATATTAATTCTACACTGCTTGCATGTTTATACATGCAATTTCTAGCCATTAACTTGTCCTTTCACTCTTTTGAGAGGAGAACTACACTAAGCACAAGTGTCACTAGGTCATAGTCATAAAGTTTAAGGCCAGCAGGGACCACCAGATCATTAATCTGACCTGTATATCACAGATCACTAACACCGCCCAATTACCCCCATGCTAAACCCAACAAACATAATTAGACCAAAGTGTTACAGCCCTCAGCAGACTAACCTGCTGTGTGCCACAGGCCGAGACCCGCGGAGACAGGTGCACCGGTACCCAAGGTCCCTATCGATTAAGTGAGAGATGAGATGTTAACTGCTTGGATTTTTAACTGACTTCCATGAATGGTAAGTCAGTGACACAAGATTATTCCTTTTTTTTATTTTTATTTTTTTAAGAGAATCCATACTTTATTTTGGGGGCTTTCAACTGTCTCAATCTCAGTGCAACCTGTTCTTCTCCCAGTCTGCTTCTTGACCCCCTGTTCACTGTTCTACTCTTCTGTGTCATCTAGTTCTCTGTACACCCTTATTTCTCTCCCGATGTTGCTAGTACTTGGTGTGAGGTACTGAGTTAAGCAGCATATACCACAGCTGCATTAACATAGTCTGAAGAAAAATCTTTTGCTAAGTACACCTCTACCCTGATATAACGCTGTCCTCAGGAGCCAAAAAACCTTACCGCGTTATAGGTGAAACCACGTTATATCGAACTTGCTTTGATCCACCAGAGCGCGCAGGCCCCCCCCCCCCCCCCCCCCCCCCCCCCCCC